>NC_056484.1:18465271-18655271 GCF_008729295.1 Plectropomus leopardus
TGAACACACGGAGGGAAAACAAGACGAAATACGTGTGTTTGTTCACATGGAAACATGCACAAAAATAATAGAGTACCAAGACAGAGCTCAGCAAAAAGCGAGACCAAGATGTCAAAATGACGGTGAGCAGCTGAGCTCTGTCTTGGTACTCTATTATTTTTGTGCATGTTTCCATGTGAACAAACACACGTATTTCGTCTTGTTTTCCCTCCGTGTGTTCAAATTTCCGTGAAGAGCAGATGGAGATTGAAATTGTCATCCAATCGGGACACAGGAGGCGGGACAAAGCCTTCGCAGCCGTCGCTGTTTGGCTCAGAGGACGGAACAACTTGGGTTTCGCTGGCGAATCAATGCGCAGAAACGGATGACGTAATCACGTTCAGTGCGGAGCGTCTGGATGTCGAAACAGGGCGTATCTGATATCAGTGGAAAGTTTAGATTCTCCACTTTACGTCTCTTTTAAAGCATGTTGATAGGATTAGTAGCTTTTGAGCATATTTAGAGCTCCAAAAATGCGATTCATTTGAGATAAAATAATAATAATAATTCCAAGAGGGTCCTTGCACCGTTCGGTGCAAGGACCCTATTAACATTTCCAGACTTGTCATAGTGTAGCATGTTTGGTCGTCTTTTCGACATGCTAAAATATGATGTTTTTTGTTGTTTTTGATTGTTTCTCTTTGTATAGTATGGCGAAAAATGTCAAAATATGACATGTCAAAAAAAGGGCTGAAAACAACATGTAGAAAAGCATGTTGAGACACGTTATAGTGAAGCATGTTGAAGAAAGGACTAAAACAACCAAAAACATCATATTTTTTTTAAATATCATGTCAGAAAAAATTTTTTAAAAAATTACAGTGTGTTGTCCAAAACAGTATAAAAAAAACCATACTATAGAATGCTGTCTAAAATTTTGTAGACAAGTCTTAATATGTTGTTCAAACTGGCAAAAAAAAGTCATTGTATACTAAGTTGTCCAATGTCATAGAAACATATATATGTCGTATATTATGTTCAAAAAGGCAGAAAAATGATATAGTATGTTATCCAAAATGGCATAAAATCGTCATTGTATTTTATGTTGTCCAAAATAGCATAAAAAGTAATAAAACAGTATGTTACCCAAAATGGAATTAAAAATCTCAGTATAGTATGTCTTCCACAATACTGTAAAATTGTAATTGTTTAGTATGTCATGAAAATGGAATTAAAAAAATATAGTATTTTGTCCAAAATATAGTTAAAAAAAAGTGTTTGAATAGTATATCTTCCAAAACAGCCTCCAAAAGTCATAGTATGTCACAAAAAATCCACAGTATAGTAAGTCACAGCATCACATACAATGTCTGTTTTATGTCAGAGAAGGTAATTTAACACTTTTTCTGGGTCTGCTGAATTGATTTTTTAATTTTAAATACCTTTTAGGACCCCTTGGACACCCTGTGGCAAAATCATGAATCTAGCTACATAAGTTTTGCATCTTTGTGTGGAAAAAAGTTTGGCTAACACTGCACTTTGAACATTGTTGTGTTCCAGCATGCACCAACCAACAAGCTCCTCTACGCCAAAGACATTCCCAAGTTCAAACAGGAAGTAAAGGCTTACTACAAACAAGTCAAAGACCAGCCACCAATTACAGACTCAGAATTCATGAAATTTCTGCAGGAGGAGTCAAAGGTAATGTCCTTTTCAGTACAAAATCGGTACATTCTGGTACTGTGAGGACCAGCTGTCAATGATGACTATTTTTCATTTCAGAAACATGAAAACGAGTTCAATGAAGCTGCAGCCCTCAGAGAGCTCTATAAATTCATACAGCAATACTTCACGGAGGTCAGTTCTTTTCCTCTTGAGACGAGCTCACACATTTTTATGTCTTTATTTCTACTTATGAATTAAATCCTTATAATACCCATACCAAAAAATTTGGAATGTATCTCAGATGTTGATAGCAACAGCCAAAACTGACTTCACTTGTGAAACGAATTGTCACGAGACACCTCATGGAGAGGAAATGAGATTTTAACTCTTCTGATTTCCCTCTGCTTTATCACGCCTTTCTTTCCTGTTGTCGTTTGCAGAGCGGCACTCATTTCAAAACCTTTCAAGTGCCACTTTCTGAAAATTCGTCAGGATATTAAAGTCTTTACAGAGAATTCATAAGTAGATAAAATGTCTTTATAAACAAGTGGAATTAAATAATGCAGTAAAAGAATCCCACCTGTTATTTTATGAAACATTTTACAGTTAAGTGCCACAGTGAAAGGCTTGTTAAAATGCATGTTTTGGAAATCTACACCTGAGTGCTTTATAATGACAAAGAGTGACACCTAAAATAAAAAGGTGTGTCTGGAATATCTCACTCCAAAATGTCTTACACAAACTCTGCCTTTTCCTACAGATCAAGGAGAAGTTGGACCAAAACGGAGCCCCTACTGAGCTGACGGAACAACTACATCATGTTAAAAACTCTTTTGATGGACTAAAAAGCTGCTCCTGGAACTGAGTGCCATCCTTTCACTTAAATGAAATAACATGGAGAGAGGAAACCTCGGTAAAGCAGCAAGGAGACCTCCAGCTTGTATCATCCAGTGCTACGAAGATGGAGATGAGGTGTGGTGTTAAGGAACTTTAAGAACAAAAAAAAGGCTGCTCAGCAATTCTGTAATATGAGTCAGTGGGGAGTTTAGTGTCTTACAACTTTTTGTTACATCAGAGTGGAAAATAAATTGAGAAACGCTAAATCCAGGGAAGTTTTTGGCATTGAAATAGTGATCTCGAACAAAAGGCCAGTTTCGACAGGCGCGTTGGAGAGGAACGGATCAACCAAAAAACTGCAAAAGGACTCCTGCACACTGTCTAACTTGCAATATCACTTTTAATTGCAACGTTTCGGTACCATCCTCATCAGCAACTTTGAGAATGTAATACTTTTATACTTTTTTGCAATCTTATATTTTTGAAGAATGTGGTTTAACCTCTTAGTACGATTTGACTGGAAGCATTCTTGGGGATACATTTACGATTGTTATAATTACTCTAGTGTTAGATTTTTCAACTCTGTCTTGTATATTGCAGAATGTGAAATGGTTAATTGGCTGTTTTTTTCTGTGTTGTTTGCATGTGAGGAATGTGTTTGATTGCTGACTTACAACCATTCCCCTATTTAAGACAGCTTTTCTTTTCATTGCAAATAAAAGTGATGTTGTAAGTTAGACAGTGTGCGTGAGTCCAGTACTGGAATCGCAGATTTTTGAAGATACTAAAGTGAGGCACATATCACCTGACGATAGCTTACGGTGTACAAAAAGGGCTCTTTTATTAAATGTAACATCTGCTGGTTATGTGTCAACAGAACATTTAGCTCATTACTGCAGTTTTACATGAAATACAACTACTTCATTACCTTAAACAGATATCACACAATGCTGTGTGTGCGGGGGGGGGGGGGTCTTGGTCTTGAACCACAGATTAAATAAAAAAGCTTACCTGTAAATCATTTTTGTGTTTTGTAATCAAAGTCTGTAAAAATATTGTGCAATTCACAGCTTGTAGTGCTTTTTTGTCAACCTCTGTTTTTTTCCAGAGTGGCTTAAGAGCAAACGTGTAAACAACAAACATCTTAATACAAAATCAAACCCTGAGGATTCCTGGTCAATTTCTAAAAAAAGGTGCTGTGCTTTCTTGAAATATAACAACATCAAATATATGTGTAACACTGGCAGAATCAATTCTTATCCCTCCATTTGTTTATAAATACCCCAAAAATAATGCTGTTTTTAAAAAAACCCACTGCTGGTGTGTTTGAAAGGACGGTTAGAACGGCACCTCATTATTTCAAGTAACAGTCCAATGGGAAGGGGTCAGAGGTCAGGCTGGGGAGTGGCATCCCTGTCCCTCTGCACCAGAGACCCCAGTTCCTCCAGCTGCTGCTGCTGGGCGCTTTCCAGGTCCTCCAGTCTGCGATGGAGCAAAGACAGATCCCTCTGATGCTGCTCCTCCTGCAGCATACGGGGAAAATATTACAACAGCCTGATTGGCTAGATTCACTCACTCACTCACACTCACACTCGCACGCGCACGCACGCACGCACGCACGCACGCACGCACACACACACACACACACACACACACACACACACACACACACACACACACACACACACACACACACACAGCCTTGTTATGCCACCATGTTGTGTTTCACACCTCCTGTGTTCGTTGACGCTGCAGTAAATAAACATCGCCCTCTGGTCACATTAGTTTTACTTTGGTGAGGCTGAGCTGCTTCGTCAGACTGTTTAAGTTCGAGTGTTTGAAGAGAACAGCTTGAATAGAGCGCGGCTGACTGAGGGGAGCTTTAACAGTCAACCTCTGCCAGTTTGCTTGTGATATTTGATTTACGTTTGAAACAGCTATGTGTTCATTTGTCACTTCAGACGCTCTACATAAAACGTAAATTGCTGCTTCAGTAAGTGATATGACCTTTTAGGAATGCCCTTCAACAAGCCACAGAAAGGTGTGTTTGTTGCATCCAGTTGTGTGTTTTGTGTGTGAGTGAAGAGAGATCAAAGAATTTCATCTCCTCTAAACTCAGCCTGTGCTGCTGCATTGCATTCTGGTCTGTTTCCTGTGGGTGTAGAAACTGCTCTCTGTGCCTCTTCAATGACAGACTTTTACCTGTAGCTGCTTTGTTTTCTCGACTGAACTATCTACATGTTATACTCATTCGTCTACAGGCTCGTGCAATTTCTGTTCACTGTGAGTTATGCTCACTGGTTTGTTGGATAAGAGTCCCTCAGATCCGAGGAGGAGGAAGGGAGTGGGTGAGGAGGTCAGGAAGGCGGGACCAGCACTGTAGGGACCTTGGCTGCCCAATAAGAGGCGCCGAAATTCGTTGTGTCGTCGCTGAAGCTCCTTCAACCTTCTGCTGAGTTGAGCTTGCTCCTCTGAGAATGAAGAACGTCTGGACAGAGAGGGAAAAAAAAGTTCTAATTTGGTGTTTGAAGTAAGATCTCTATACAGCCTGACGGTAAACCTGACATGCCAGCTTTAAAGCAGGCCTGTAAGGGGGGGTTCCTTCAGTAAGCAACATTCAGAGCGTATCTGTGATTCTGCGATGTCTGCGTAGGTTTCTAAACAAAGATGTAGCTAACTCTGCCAATTACGCTAACAGAGCTAAAGGTATCAACCTCAGGGGGAACCAGTGGGTGGGCGCTACGCAAAACCACAGGTCGAGACAGAGTTAGGATTGGTTACTGCCACGTGTGTGCAATGCAGAGCAGCAGCAATATGCTGAAGCGCTGATGACTCTAGTGTTATACAGAATGTGAAGGTTGTCCATTTAACTTATTGTATTGGTGATTAAACTGAGGGCAGAAGTTTGAACTTTGCCCAGTCACTAGCAGGTTGACTCAACTATATAATTTCATTCATAAAATAAGGGAATTACACTTTACTTCTTTGCTGCAGCAACCTCAAGTTCCAGCTCCTCTATCTTGGCCTCCCGCAGCTGGATCTTATCCTGCAGTCTCTTCTCTTTGTTCTCTGTAAGTGTTTTCCTCTGTAACACACAGAGACAGCAGGATATAACTATTGTCTCACTGAGTCTTGTGAGCTTCTACATACATAAAACTGACAGGATGCAGATCGTGCTTAAACCTACACTAGAAAAATAAGACAGCATGTAGTATAAACACACATCTTTGGAAACTACTGAAGTATTCTCACAAACTGATGAAACAACATGTTGTTAAAAAGCAGCAGTACCTTCTTCTGGGCCACCGCTGCCCTCTGCAGTTTCTCTTTGACCTGAGAGTATTTCTGCTGCAGCTCGGCCTCTCGCTCCTGAAGCTTGTGTTTCTCCTCCAACCACTCAACCCGACGCTCCTCCACCAGCCTGGAGGAGGAACGCACACAGAGTGTCATTTGATGTTACTTATTATTCGAAATGAAGAAAAACGGAGGCTGAGCAGTTTATTTGAGGACAGATGAGCAGGTGTACCTCTCTGCCTCGTGTTGGCTCCTCTCAGCCTGAGCCCGAGCCGTCCTCAGATCCTCCCTGACTCCGTCCAGTGTCTCTCTCAGCCGCTGGTTTGTCTGCATCAGATCACTTTCAGAGTGAGACAGCGTCCCCAGCTGGACGCTCAGTTCCTGGGTCTGCTGTTGGGTCAAACAAGGAAATCACATTCGTTTCAGGCATACAAACTCCCATGACTGAGCTGATTGCAAAATAATCTACACTTTGAGGAAGCTGAAGTGGATTACCTGCTGCAGGTCAGCGATCTCTGCTTTCTGTCTCTCTAGCTCCTCAAGCTGTGAGCTCTGCTGCTGGAGTTTGCTTCTGTCGGACACATAACGACAAATATCCACCTAAGATCACTGCAGCAATTTCATATCACACAAAAAAATGACTTTTCAAAAACTTTCACTGATTTTTACTACTGCCATGACCTTCTCATGTGATTGTGAAATCCCATGACTTGTCCAATTTTTCCATGACCATGGGAACCCTGATTTTATTATTTCTCCTTTTTGTGGAATCACAAACAAACCCCCTGCTTACACCTTACTTGTGCTGCTAAATAATGGTGTAAAATGGCAGAAGAGTCCAGTTAACTTGAGCCATTTTTCTTTTGAGCAGTAGACTTACAAAGCATTTTGAGCAAAGAAGCTGAAAAGGAAACCTAGGGGCTTTTCCAAAATGTAACAGCCAACCACAGAGAGGGATGGCTGCTGCGTGACAGTTTCCTTTTGTCTATATTTGTTTCAGCACTTTATTTGCAGCCAACACATACATGCACACTCTGCACATTCCCCTTCTATGTTTTGTTTTGTTTTTTTAAGAAAAGATCTAAGTCCACAGGCAGCTGTACTTTCACCACTTAGCCAAGACATGACAGAGGACTGATGAATACCACAGACAGAACGAGCACGGTGACTCTGCTGGCTGTAACCTGATTTTTGAGTCCGCTGTGTAGATTTTGTAACACTTCGTGTTCAGTACAAAGCTGACCTCGTGTTTTGCAGTTCCTTTCGGGCTGCCTCCTCTCCCTGTTGGGCCCTCCGAAGACGCTCCTCCCATTCCTCTTTCTGGCCGTGGTCTGTAACGTCCCGCAGCGCCCTCTGCTGTTCCAGAGCAGCAAGACGGTTCTCCACCTCCAACCTAACCACACCAAACAACACCAAGTCTTTCAAATTTAAATATACACTGGTTGAAAAAACTATAACCAAAGGAAAAAAACTGCTGCACAGCGGTGACATGGAAAGAAAACTATTGATTATGTACCGATAAAGCATTAAAAGGTTCAGTGGGTAACCTTTATTAAAAAAAACTTTTTGTCATATTTGCTGAAACTGTCACTATGTCCTGGCAGTAGTACATGAGGTAGTTAATATGTGAAAAAAAGATCAGGTTCATCTGCTTCTCCTAGTGCTCCTAATGGCATCTGCAAGAATACAATGCAGCTGGATTAAAGACAAGAAATTAGAGCCAGAAGGAATCTTGAATATCAGAAATCAGCCAATTTTGACTTTGTGAGAAAACAGATAACTGCTGAACTGTACATCTAAGTAAAAGTAATAATAAACAAGTAAGTGATTGACAGCTGTGTTAAATGCCATTAGGAACACTTAGAGGAGGCAGAGGAACATGTTTTTTTAACAGGTTTTCTGCCTCGTGTACTCCTGTCAGGATACAGTGGAATTTTTAGCTAATTAAAACAGTATTTTATTTTAAAAAGTTACCTCAGTTACCAGCAGGTTTCTGATATCAGTAACTGACATAAAACAACAGGGATTCTCACTTTTCTTCATGTAAGGCTGCAGTTTTGCGGATCTCCTCCTCGCGGGCACACTGCACCTTCCTGACCAACTCCCTCTCTTTCTCCATCAGAATTTCCTTGTGTCGCTCCATCGAAGCCTTCAGCATGTCAACGTCTGTCTGCAGACCTGAGACACACAAGCTAGCATGAGAATCAGATCATACTAACAAATGTATTAGAAATCTGTGCTTTTGAGACAAATGATACAGATAATCTGAGATGTCAAAGTCTGGATCAGTTGATGAGTTTTTGCTCTGTAAAATAAACTCTGAAAATCCATGATCCTAGGAAACACAGTGCAGCACACAACGTAGAATCTGTTGCTGCAAACACATTTTGGTCTTTTCTAAACAGGAAGATGGATGTGGGAGGGAGAAATGAAAACGTAGCATCCATCCAAGAACTAAATGCCAAATCAAGGGAGATTTAGAGAAAAAGGAAATAAATATTAAATACAAGCAAAAATAAAAGCAAGGAGCTCAGTCCACTTTTCAATTCAGAGAGCGCTCTGTGTGTGTGTGTGTGTGTGTGTGCGTGTGATTCCTACCGTCAATCTGCCCCTGCAGTGTGTCTCGCTCCCTCTCCAGCTCCCCTTTAGAGCGTGCACACTCAAGTTTAACGCCTGCCACCTCCAGTTTATGTGAATGCTTCAGACTTTCAATCTAAGAACCAAAAAAATTTAATCTGAATTCAGATTATCTCAAACCACATGTGGAGGAAGGGAAAAATAAAGAAAGATTAAAAATTCAACCAAGTCTTTGTGGATTTTAGACAATTTGTGACCACTGACACACATCTGAATACATGATGTGACAAGAACATTTAAAAGATTGAAAAAACAAGAGGTAAATACGTGGAAAGATAAACACTGCCACATTCGTCCTAAAATCCTGGAAATGTCCCAAGAACAAAGAAACGTCCCAAAATCCCCCCAAAATGCCCTTAAATGCTACAAAATCCTCAAATCCTAGAAACATGTATGGGGCCATACATAACTCTTCCACTGAGCTGCATGGTGTCCCAGGCAGTGCTGTGTAATAATGTTACGGTGGACAAGAACATCTCTGAGGTCGGGGTCAGAGGTCAAAGAGCAGCGTACCTGGCATGTGAGGGAGTTGACCTCTCTCTCAGCTTTGTGCAGTCTTCCGGTGAGCTGGCCGTTCTGCTCGTGTGTCTGATGAAGCTCGCTCTCCATCCGCTCCAGCTGCAGACGCAACGACTGCCGCTCCGCCTGTCGCACCAATCAGATCCATCAATCACCAGAAACACAGATTCTTCTCTTCACATTCATAGCAAAATCATGATACAAGATGACGTGAACATCCAGCAGGTGCGTTTATTTATTGCTGCTGATAGCTGTGTGCAGCCGTCTCACCTCCAGCGACTTCACTACAGCCTGAGACTCTGTCAGCTGTCTGATCTGGATGCGTTGGACGTTCTCGGCCTGCTGGCCCGAGTTTTCTCTCTGGGCGCGGAGCTCAGCCACCTCCGCCTCCATGCCCTTCAGCCGCAGGTGGAGCTGGGCTTTCTCCCTCAGCAGAGCCTCCACTCGTTTCCCATCGCGCATTAGATCTGAACTCTGGTACTGAGCCACCAGATCCTCCCTGTCCTTCTCCAGACGAGAGATCTGGAAAGGGATCATTCATTTCATGTTTTACACACTTTGTACAGGTTTCTTCCTAAAACACTAAGTCAAACAAAGGAAACATGACAGCGCTTGTTGTCTAGATAAACAAGTCTTCAAAGCACTTGTATCATATATATAGAAACTCACTCACAAAAACTTAAATCACCAGAATACATCATAGAAAACAGTATTAATATTAGAATAATGATAATCTACAGAAAGTAGCAAAGTGTTTCTTAATACATGTATTATTGTAGCTAAGTAATGTTAGAAAATATTAGTGGAGCCAATCCTCTTTATAAGTCAGCCTTCCAGTCACGGCCAAGAAAAGTCCCCAAACGTTCATAAAAACGTCCTCTTTTCCTGATATTCTATGTGTGGTCCTCTCATATGATGCCACTGTGAACAGCTGTTCCACACATTCATTACAGCTAATGACATTTGTTGTTTTCCAGCGTCTTTACGTCATTCTGCACCCTGTTATTGTGGCTAATCACCAGAGTCTCTGCTGTTTGAGCTCCGGTATTGACCCAAGTACACACAAAGCTGAAATGTGTGAAACAGTTACATACAATCTCATCCCACGTACATCTAATTTTGTCACAATCATACAGCATATGCACCAAAGTACCTGCTGCTTCTCCACAACTCCAACGTGTGTCGCCATTTATCAACTTAAGCCGTGACCATTCACTTGGAGTCCCGTAGCTTCTGTTCAGAATTTTAAAAAGAGTGATTTGCGATTGTGATTCCCGTGAGTACTTATGTCGGTGAAATATTATTTCTTCCCAGATGTTTTCTGCAATCAGACAGATCTTTTTTTCAAACTTTCAAGATTAGGTGCATGAACTTCCCAAATTAGTTTATAACATGGAGATGCACCACCCTTAAGTCTCTATGGTACGCATTATGATGCCAGCTGGTTTAAAAAACATGTAATCTTTTTTTTTTGTCAGAAAATAGATTAAATAAACATAATTTAAAGACATTTTCAAAAATATACAATACTATATGGAAAATATTAAAAATGATCAAAGTTATCTACCATTAATATGCAGAGATAAAAAGAAAATGATGATGACTTATATGCTATAAACCTAAAGACACGATACCAAAAACCGTCATGGTAGGATTTCAGAATGGCACGATGTTCCAAGGCAACACTTGCAATTAAGCAATTTTCTGTTAATTAATTTCAAAATCAAATGAAGTGCATTAAACAATTAAAATTTCAGCTTCACTCATCTATTTTTGTCAATCCATTTTTTCAGATTTTAAACTGACATAAAAAAAGGTGTTCTCAGATCATTTTTGCAGAGAGATCAAATGGGGCTGAACCTTGCGAGGAAGGCCCCAAAACAGGGACTCAACATGGTCACTCGAAAGTCATGTTACAGTATATACAGTGCTACTGTTTTCATTGGAGCCCTGGCTCTTTTTTTAAAGTACTGCAACATAACTGAGGATGTGTTACATGCATGTAAACAGCAAAAAATGGGTATGTTACAACATGGTACCAAAAAGGGTTAATACAAGAGCATCAGTAAACTAATTCCTGAATCCCCAGTCAGAGTATTAGGTTTAGGTTTTAATATTGGCCCTTAGGCAATGTCTAATCTCTAAGAAGGTTCAAAAATGGTTATCCTGAAGATTAAAATTGTTTTTAATTTCCCCAAAGGATTTAACTCTATCTTTTCCCACCAAATCACCCAAAACATGAATGTCTTTTTTTAATCAATCTTTAGTTTTTAATTAAACATTATAGAGGCTTCAGACTGGAGAAAAGGGTTGGTTTTTGTGAAATTGTGCTCTGGCCCCATGTTTCAATACAGGGTTTCTGTATGGAACTGGCCTGGCATTTTGTGTCAAAAAAGCTTCTGGAGACAATGGAGAAAACAAATCCTCTTGGATTTGTCCCTAGGCAGGAGCCTGATTCAAGGGCTGGTTCATTTTAGACAGCTGGATTAAGGAGCACACATAGTGACATCAGTCCAGCTTTGGTGAGGATAGTCCCCCACACTCTTCGGCTGCAAACACTTTGGTTAAATGTCGTTTTTTCCCCCTGACCACAGAAATGTCAGAATCATCTTATTGTACTGTTTTAGTTAGTGTGGAGGAAGGGTTATCTGTAACATGTAAATTAGGTTTTGCAATTAAGGAGCAATTATAATTTTTATTATACTATTTTTTGCAAGTAGGGAAAACATTATTTTGGCTCAATTATGTAGTATGGTTTTAATATTATCAATAGGAGGAGTAAAGTTTGTATTCATTATGTGTTTCAGTCCGGATGTCAATTTTATCCCCAAGTATATCATTCCTGAAGTAAGGGGATCATTTAAGTTAAATACCCATTTTTAGCTTATTACACACCAGTGTATAACAACTACAGGTCAACTGGAAAGCTTAAACAACTGAAATGCCGAGCAAGGAAACAACAAAGCTACCTCTGCTTCATAGCGGATCCTCCTCTCCTCCAGTATGTGAGCGTGTTCTTCTCTCTGGTGGTCAAACTGGGACTTGAGGAAGGTGAAGTCATACCGCAGCTTGTTGTAGTCAGAGCGGTACTTCTCCGTCTCCTACAAAGAAGCACAAGTACACACATTAGCCCAAAATCAGAGGGGGGGGGGACGGAGCAATCAAGCAGACAAAATGGAAATTAGCTTGAAAGCACTTTCAAATGATTTTCAACAAGGCCATCAATGTTAATCTCTCGACTGTTGCTATGGACTTTACAGTCACAGCTGCTGATGCCAGTTTACAGCGTATATTAAGTCCAGTATGTGGCATTTAGGGGGATATATTGGAAGAAATGGAATATAATATAATAAATATGTTTTTTGTGTATGATCACCTAAAAATAACATTTGTGTTTTGTTACTGCAGAATCAGCTGTTTGTATCTACACAGAGAGCAGGTCACCTCTATGAATGTACGAAGAGAACTGGATACAGCACTAAATGCCCAATGGAGTTGCCCAATGGAAATGAAGCCAAATGGTTTAACTATCACATGTAAAATAACCCTGATGCTTCCAGTTAAGCGCTCTGCTACCTTGTATGGAAAAAAAATTATATAATTGCATGACTCTTCTAGCTCTTCCAAATGTTATCGGACCAAATGGATCAAATCCTAATTATGAAACGAGTCATTACATGAGGGTTGGGACGCACAAAAAAAATGCATGTTTCAGAATAATAAAAATAACAATAAAAATAAGTATACAAAAAATATACATAAACCTGTATAGCTGTGTGTTTACCCGTTTAAATCACCCGTTCTGTTTGTTTTGGAGAAGAAGACACCTCTGTGGATAATTTGACCCCCAGTAAAAACCTCGTAAACATGAACACTGAAAGAATCCCAATCATGAGTTCCCACTTGGCACACTGGAGAAGTTATCAGCTGTTTGCAATCTGCAATCCTCACCGCTACATGCCACTGAATCCTAGAAACGGTGTTCTCCATGTTCACTCGAAGCTATTTGTAGCTGTTTATTTTAGTACATTTTAAACAATGAATCCCATAGAGAAACCCAGTAAAGAGCCCTAAAACCTGGAAGTCCGTTAGCATTTCAGCATCTTCAGTTCCCTCGTCACAAAGTCCATGAGTTCTTTGAATGGGTTTTCAGTTTTAACCTGAAATATGGTCTGTGGTTACCACAAGCTGAAGACTTTCACATTTTGTTCTACAAAATAAAATACATCAGTAAATACCCCACTCACAAACTTTGAAGCTTTTGAGTGTCTTAAAAAAGGCAGTTGCTAACAAGTGAATAAATGAGACTACAGAACATCATCAGATCGAGCTGCGCAGAACACAGCTTTACCGCCTCACAGTGGTGGCGACACCATGGTAGTGTAGCTTGTTTTAGCCTAGCATTAGCTTTTTACTTGTAGCGACTACATTTAGGCCTCAAAAATCCTGAAAGTAGCGTTCATTTGTAAAGACTGTCGTGCTCAACGAAACGATTAAGTGTCATAAACGTTTGTTTACCACAGCAGTGATCCAAAATCCAATTGAAAAATCCAATGGGTTTTTTAAAGAGGGAACCAGGGCGACATTAGCTTCCAGGATGGCCTACAGAAAAACGTCATCCCGGGGCGCTCTATAGCCACATAAACAGTAACAGTTAACACGTAGGAACATTCTGTGTTAGTATTATTTCATTGTTTTAAATCAGTGCTACATTATATTACATGGCTTCCTGTCAATCATACTGACTTCAACAGAGTCTTTGAATTTTCTTCAGGAAATTAATCCCTAAAAAAGTAATTTGTACAACCATTTCTTTTAATATAGAACATCTTTGTTGGGAAGAAAAAACATTCATGTCAAGCTATCTTAAAACCAGACATAAAATAGAAGTAAAAGGATAGTTGCTGCATTACTGCCACCAGTGACCTTTCTCTACAAAGACAGCATGCGGAGCCTGTGATAGAGAAACAGACTGACTGACCTCCTCCAGTTTACTGAACCTCTCTCTGACTGGACCCTCCATCTCCTGCTGCACCTGAGCTCTCAGCAACTCCAGCCGCTGAGGAGTCATCACCTGGTCAACAAACACACGCACACACACACACACATTTATATCCAGCAATTACAATTACACAGGGGAAATTTTAAAAACTATAAACTAAAATCTCAGCCACACCAAAAAAAGTGACTTATTTTGGTCAATCAGACAGCAGAATAATTCATCATTCTCCAACCTTCATTGTGTGAGATTTTCTCCTTTTCAGGCTAAATTTACCTGCAGTTTTAGCTCTTCCGCCTCCCTGGTTTTGTCCAGTAGTTCTCCTCGGAGCTCAGCCAGCAGCAGCTGCATTTTCTCCTTCTCAGCCTGTCTGTCGCTCAACAGGCGCCTCAGTTCACCCTGCGCTCGGGTGAACTCTTCCTGCAAGCTGCAAGAGTGAGCACAATGCAGCACCAACAAATACACAAACCACACAGGAAACTGCATTTTTGTGCATGGTAAAAAAACAATAATAATAATAAAATAATTTTTAAAACGTTTAATTAAATCCATAATTCAGCTCTTTTAAAATGTCATACTCTGCCCTATGAAAAATGTGTTGTCGATGTGTGATCGTATAGGTATTGTTTCTTTTCGCTGTTTTCTCTACTAAGGGTTCCAGCACATTTACATGGATACATTTTCAAACTTTTCCATGACTTTTCAAGGGCCCATGATAATTTTCTTAAACATCAAATCATCAGATTCAAAGATTACATCCATGAAGGGGGAGATGGGATGTGGGAAGGAAGTGAACAAATGGACGTGATGGTAAACAAAATGTCACGTCAGCGCACACCACAGCTACATTACATCAACAGCTTCATAAAACAAATTTTCCATTATGTTACATTAAGTTGAAGGTTATCCTCGCAAGATTACTTTAACAATTTCATTACACATAGCTACATGATTTTTCAGAAACTTTCTAGATTTTTAAATCCTTTGAACCCTTTGAAATCTTAAATGACTGATTTTTTCTGTCAGACACCTTTCACTGGTATTTTGAGCGCTGAGCAAACTGGTTTGATTTCTTTTGAATACATTGCCATTTGGGAAAATAATAATGAGTGACCTGGCAAGAAATGTATGGCAACTTGCAAGAAATTGGTAGATTTAGAACATTTATTTTCAAAAACTAGGGAAAAGTGATAAGAAAACTATGTTTATAATTATCATAATTATATATATCAGGATATTTAAGGCTATATTATGATGCCCTTTTTCCAGGTGATTTTCTCATTTGTTTTTTGCCTTCCTTAAAAATAAGGATATTTTTGGGTTGAATTTGTGTTGCTCTATGTTGAGTTTTTAAAAAGCCTTGAAATGTAAAAGGATTACAAATTACAGTGTGAAATTGTTATAGTGTAAAATAACTGAGGAATAATTGAGGCTTACAGCTTAGAGTACTATGTTTGTCTCTGGTACTGCTGTTATTCTGTGTTATCTGTTGGTTGATATAGGATAGGCACAATAAGCCTTGGGCTTCAGGCTATTCCTTTTTTGGTTATTGACTGAAAAATTGTGAGACAATCTTTGTCATAATGCATGTAACCAAAATAAAAATATTCATCCATTCAATTCTTACTTATTCCATGACTTTTACAGGCCTTGAAAACATGACTGCTAAATTCCATGACTTTTCCTGACTGTGGGAACCCCATCTACTAATGCAACCACATAATATTTATATGTCAATGATTCAGTGTGTTACCTCATAATTCACATAAATTAGAAAACAAAATGCAGGGGTTGCCACAGAATGTTAATCTTTTTATATATTAAATTGGATTTACCTGGTGTGTTCAGCTTTTAATGTCTGATAGTTGGTCTTGTGGTTTTCGCACTTCATCCTCTCATCGATTAGCATCTTCTGCAGCTCCATCTCTGCTCCCTCCAACCCAGCAGTCAGTCCCAGAATGGCTGCAGACTTCCCCATCCCAGGCTCCAGGTTCGGGAGGAGAGGTACCGAATGGCCAAGGGCGGAGGAGGTCATCTCACCTCTGCAGAAAAGAACCACAGACGGGAGGATATAAAGAAAGGCTGGCTGAACAAAGCAGAAAATTTGCTGTATCTGTCAGCTGAGGCTGTCAGCACGCCTTCTGTTCTTCAACAGTGACAAAACCTGACTGCTCTTTCTGTGAGTGTGTTAAGGTGCACTTGGAGGGCAAAAATAGTCCTGGCTTTGTTGTCTGTTAGTTACCATGGTGGCTTTAAGAAGAGTCCCCAAGCTGCTTGTTAAGTTCACAACCTCTTAGCAGTCAAGGCGAGGATCTGAATCAATCTCAAGTGATTAGTTAGCTCCTCTCCCGGGCTGCTGGGTCTGCAGTCTATGATTGCAAACCACTTTAGCCTCTTAACATAAAGCATCCTGTCTATCTGTGAGGCAAATTTCTAACCAATGTCACTCTGCCAGAATAAATTCATACAACAGTTAACTTTAAAAAATATCATCACCGCATGAATTGTAGTTTCACATGCAAAATAAAAACAATAAATATATATAGCGAAGTAGCGAGTCACAAAACAAAACCAGACTTACATTATCTGTGTGCACTGGCTGTGGTTTGTTGATAGTCTATTTCCTGAAACAATCTATAACGTCAACTCGTGTTAAACCAGAGACAACGGTTAGCCTCTGGGTCATCAGTTGTCATTAAAATGTAAAATGCGTTAACCTAGCAGTGGGCTTGATATATTTCAGGGCTTAAAACTGCAAACTTGCGTCTCAGATCTATCAAAAAGCACTGAGTTGTTTTTAAATATCGCGCTCTTTGTCCCGCGATACAGTAAGCTAACTAGCCAGCTAGCTACTTTAGTGCGTCCGTTATCGGACACTATTTGCCCTGAGTAATTTATTCTCAAAGTGAAGGCTTTGTGCTTTAACATGTGCAAGCAGTCAATAATGTTATTTAGACAGGTATTCTATGCGAATATGCAAACGACTGACAACTATAATTCAAACTACATTTCGAGCGACGTACTACTGCAAGCAAAACAGCTACTTGTAAGCTAACTAGCTAGCATGTACGCGGAACTGTGGCTTGAACACGCAGCTAAAGCATATTTGGGTTACTATGAAACTACAAATTGCAGCTACTTTATTATGAAACATCGCTGTCGTTTACTCAACAGTCTAACGCACTTGGCACCGAAAGATACTTACCTTTTATCGAACTGTTTCCTGCTTTCCTTTTGCTTTGCTAGCACGCGCTAGCTAGCTAATTTGCAAACTACAAACTGTGGGATCATGGGACTTTTTTCCCGACGTGCATTCCTGTGGTTGAAAAAAAGACAACTTTCATGAAACCTTATTATGAGGTTATTTCAAGCAACACTTAACCTACTCTAGATATTTTGCTGTGTACATATTTATGCCACCACACAGTTTTAACTTTTTTCAAAAGTAATTACATCTATACCAGTGCCATATCCAATTCACAGCCGTTGGCCAAATCTGGGCACAGATTGGGTGCCAGGTGGCTCCTCAACCGTTTTCTAATTCACAGTAAAACTAATTCGATTCACACTGGGAATTGTTTTTGTACATTTAGTATACATAAGGTGCATGAAACAGTATCAAAACAGAGCTTGTGTATCAAAAATAGTGACCGAGGAGGATCCCCTGCAGCCCCCCCTGCAGCCCCCCACAGAGGTCCGAGCCAAACACCTGATGTCCCAAAAATCCTGAAGTAGAAATGCCCTGAAATCCTTGAAATGTCTAAAAACCCTAGAAACATGCCAATAGCCTAGAAATTTACTAAAATCTGAGAAATGTCATAAAATACTAGAAACGTCCCAAAATCCTCAAACCATCCTCAAGCCCGAGAATTGTGCTAAAATCTTAGAAATGTCCTAAAATTCTATAAATTTGCTCATATCCTAGACATTTCCTAAAATCCTAGAAACATGTATGGGGCTGCTGCAACTGGCCCCCATCCTCCAGTAATTTAGCAAAATTTCTTTGACACAATTCAGTGGCTTTTTTGGGGGTCATTTTGTGTCTTTTAAGTTAAAGTCTTCTTGTTATTTTGTGCCTTTTTGAGGCAATTTAGTGTCCAGACATGATGGATGAGGATAGGAAAGATAATAATAATACTGTCTTCTAGTCCACTAAATGGTGCGCTGGTCAAACCACAAAGTCAACACGCATATCTCTTTCTGTAATATCTGTAATATTTTTGATACCTTTAATTCATATCGGAAACATTAGCAGTGCTCTGCTCTTTGGTCGCAGTCAACGCCAGTTTTTTGATTTAGGAGAGAATTTTTAAAAAACTTCTTACTAGAAAACAATTTGAGCATTATCGTGGCAATGATAATAAAGGAAAAATACAACAAAATCATATCAACACATAATGTACAAATTTAACGGATAGTGGAAATATTTTTAGTGACAATTGTATACAGTGACAAAACATTTTAAACCTGTTATACCAAACCTGAATCGTAGCAAACGATTAAGTTAAAAGCAACAATATCATTCCGTTATGTAATCTCACTGTTAATAGATTGTAAAAGTGGTTTATCATGCTAAAAAAAAAAAGGATTTCCTTTCTGATGACTGGCCCTGAAAACATCTTACACCTGCGTTTCACTCACAACAGCAACATTCTGAGTAATGCAGCATGAGTAGCTGCTGTGTTCGCTCTAAGGCACCTTCAACCGCTGAAGAGTTTTAAATCATACTGGTAGTTTGGTCTACTTAGTATTACATATTTTTACAAAACATTTTCTTAACTAAAATAGCCAAGTGGTCAAACTTTCTATGAAAATCTATTTACAAGGGAATAATTAAATACATAAAAAAAATAAATTAACAAAACTATTGGGGAAATATACAACATCTGAGTGGCATACATTGACAACTTCCTGAGAGCACATATTCCTTTTCAGTCTTTTCCAAAACACAGCATCATTGGTCCCATCATTTTCAGCTGGAGCTGCAAGGAAATAAAAGCAAGAGATGACTTAATTCACTTTTTCTTTAAAAAGTGAGAATAAAAAGAAACGAGGTTGCCACACATATTCACGGACATAATTAAAAAACTTTTTCCATGTCTTTTCAAGGACCCACAACATTATTTTCTTTTTATGTGTGTCCCCGGCATTTTTTTTAAACATGTCAGACTCAAACTTTATTCAAACATAATTTCTTGTGCTGCTTTAAGACACATTTCACAGGTATTTTGAGCGCTGAGCAAATTGGTTTGATTGCTTTTGAAAACAAGGGAAAAAGGCAATAAGCAACTTGGCAAGAAATGTCCAGCAAATTAAATAGATTAGTAGTTTTAGAAAATTATTTTTAAAGGCTACGACAAAATGTAGAGAAAGCCATATATATTTACTATTATCATAGTTCTGAATTGTTATTTTTTGAGCACTTTTTTCAGGTCATTTCCTTGTTTGTTTCTGTTTTTTTACATTCCTTGTTTTTGTGACTATTTTTGTAACAGGTAATTTTCTTGCCCTTTTTAATAATTTCTTGCAAACTGGGGAGTATGTTCTAAAAAGTTGCTCAAATCCTTCTTCATATTTGTGAAAGGAATCAATCAAATTTGGTCATTTTTAAAGTGTTAATAAATTAATGACTTTTTCAAAACTGTCAATGATTTTTACTTAAGGAATAAGTTCCAGGCCTGGAAAACATGATTGTGAAATTCCAGGACTTTTCTAGGTTTACCGTGACTGTGGAAACAGTGCAGAAAACACAGAGATCGCTATGGTTACCTGTCAGCAGCATCCTGGTCAGCCTCAGCACTGCTGTCGGCTTTAGATGCAGACCCTCGCAATTTACTTGGATCTACAAAGACAGACACAGGAGGCTGAATCAAGTTGGCATCTGACCACAAAAAAATATTGTGTAAATGAGCAAAAACTGCAAAAATAAAAGAAAAACCTAAACAAACAAAAAACCCTCAAGGTCCTCCACCTTGAATCCAGCGGATCTGCGTCGCTGGGCCGTAGCCCTGCTCATTCTTTGCGGCTATGCGGAAGACGACAGCTGGCCTGTTGGAGGCGGAGCAGTCGATCTGAGCGTTTTCCAGGTGGGTGGAGCTGACTGTGCAGGACGTCTTGGTGCCGCGGTAGATCCTGATGAAGGCCATCTGACCTGGACGCTCCGAGCTGGTGGAGCGGCTCTTCCTCACCGCCATGTACATGGAATACTCAAGGATCCGGCCTGATGGAGAGGAGGGAGCCTCCCACGTGATGTGGACAGAATCGTTGGCCTGTGCAGAAAAAAAAGAGTATTAGGGAGATGTGAACAATAAAGGAGTTTTCAGGCTGATATGCTTTATGTTACCTTGGTAATCTTGACAGCAGAGGGAGCTCCAGGGAAACCAGGCTGGCAGGTCTTGAACTCGCTGACTGGGCTGAAGTCTCCCTGGCCAAAGCAGTTGATGCCCGCAACTCTGAACCTGTAGGTCTGACCAGGAGCCAGCTCCTTCTTCTCTCTGCTGTGGTAGTCCTGAGGTCCTGGAAGCTTCCTCTGGAGGAAGGGCTGATGGGAACGCAAAGGATTAACAGAGGATGTGTTGGTGAGAAAATAGGGATTTTCGTGGAATTGCAGTCAATACCCGCTATGTATTAACCCTTTAAAAAAGTAAACTGGTTTGACTTCCTTCAAAAGCATAACTAAGAAGCAACTTATGAAGACATGACCTAAAAATTAGCAGGAAATTAGTTGGGGTTTTTTTAAGACACTGTTTCTGTTACATAATTTTAAATATGTTGTTATAATTATTACACTTATAGTTTTCTGGACATTTTTCCAAAGAATATCAGAACTTCCCTCTTTTTTAAACTAGTTATCTTGTAATTTTCTTGTCACCGTTTACTAATATGTTGCAATTTGTGGGACATTTCTTGCAAAGTTGCTCATTGACTTTTTCTTTGTGTTTAAAAAGAAATCAAACCAGTTTGCTCAGCTGTCAACAGTTAAATAACTTGTGAAAGGCATCTTAAGGCAGCACAAGAAAACTGATGTTGACCCAGGTCTCAAAGGGTTAAGGGGGACCTTTTATGCTCATTTTAATTTCATATTTGTATTTGAGGTTTCTACTAGACCATGTTTACATATTTTAATGTTAAGGGAAAAAAAATACGCCCTCTCTGCTTCCAGGTCTTCTGTATCTTAACCTCTCACTGCACCCATGGAATGACTGTAACGGAAAATAGCAGCACTTTCTACCTTTAACAGGGTTCCAACACATTTTAATGGACATTTCAAAACTTGACTCTTCAAGGACTTATATTAAAAAATCCACGACCATTCATTAAATTCAAATACATCAACGATGCAATTCAAAAATAGTAGTAAGGCAAAGCATAGGCATGGAAACTTTGAGATTCATGTTCCTACATATTAAATCACATGTCACAACATTATTTTTCTCCTATTTAAACAGATTCAGCTTCAACCTCTACTCAGACATAATTTCAGCTAGCTAGCATACATGGATGATGAGATGGAACAAGGGGAGAAGATGGGAAAAAAAATGCTGCACATCTGTGCATATTAGAGCAACGTTACCTCAACAGCTACAGAAAATAAACTCAATGTTACATTATGTGGAAAGTAATCCAATTTTTATTTTTACACACAACAATATTCCAAGACTCTTCCAAAACTTTAAAGGATTTTACTAATTCCATGACTTTCCCAAGCCTGGAAAACGGACTGTAAAATTCCATGGCACCTGCAGGTTTTCCATGACCGTGAGAATCCTGCGTGATGCATCACCAATACAAGCATCTAACCACGACATGACATATTCCAACAGGATAAAAAAATCGGTGAGAAATTGACATCAGCAACAAAGCTGATATGTTTTTCTGATGTTAGCATGTAGCTACATTTAGCAGTGTATGCTATGTAACATACATATTTGCAGTAGCGTGCCTGCAGCAGATGACCATACACAACCACGAGATTATCATAAACTGATGTCAAAGTAGAAACTACAATTACTGCTGCGTGGTTGTATGCTCTAATAAAACTGTACACAAGTTGAGTGTGTTTTGGTTTTTTTATTACCTCTTTAGTGTTTGGCGGCCGGCTGCTGATGGCTGCAGTTGCCTGATCACTGTCAGCAGGTAGAAAGTAGTGGCCGACCTCAGAGTACAGTGTTTTGAACACACCAACATCAAACCATGTGGCTTCATCTGGACTCTGCTGGACCTGGAGGTGAGAGTTTATAGTTTTAGCTGACACTAAGCCAAGTGAGAGCTACTAACGTCTCTTCAGAGGTGTATCTGACCTGATGTTCCTGGGCGTAGAAATCTGTTGTCTTGTCAGCTGAAACAGGTTGTTTCTCTGTAAAAGCAAAGGAGAGCCCGCAGTGAATTTCACTTCACATCGTGCTGCAGTCTGCTTCATCACTGACATTTCGGCTTGAGCCCCATTATTACCTGGCTGGTGCTGATCTGAGCTGCTGACCTCTGTTTCTGGTGTCTCCTCTCCAGCACCTACAGCCACAGATAGAAAATGTGAAAGGTCAGTGGATCAAAGCTGAGGAACTGCAGAAACACTAACGCTGGACAGAGAAGACAAATCTGATTTGCTGAGGGCAGTTCAGACCGAACAGTGGGAGCTCGCTGTGTGTTGGTTCCCTTACACTGTTTGGGAAATAGAACAAAGGCTATAACATTTATCAATGCAACTCTTTTGCTTAAAACCAAGGATGATAAAAAATCAATTGACAATCAATTAACCAGTCGACCATGTGAAATTTAATTGACCAATCAATAGGGCACGCAATGCTGTCAAAGTATGTTGCTGTGAACTTTCGTTGAGGAAAAAAGTGCATATTAATTATATAATAATTAATCAATTAATTGACTGTTAATTGTACCAATAGTCTAGTTCTGGAAGCACAAATATCATGCAGCATTTAAACACATGACAGCGAGACTTACCGCAGTCCTTCTCTGCCTCTCTCCCAACACTCCTCCCTCCGTGTGCTTTGATCTCTGCAGAGCTTTTGGGTGATTTTGCTGCAGTTTCCTGCTGTGTTGAGGCCTGAAATTTAATACAAGACTTATTTCTTCTAAATATGAAGCATCGCATAAATAGGTCTGGGCACCCTGTTTTTAATAAAGAACCCAAGATTTTCTCTCCACGCCATACTGTAGTGAATTTTTAATTGTGCTAACTGGCACATGAAAGTTCTTTTATTAGACCCTCTGGGACTTAGTAAGCTTTTTGGGGATCATTGTGGTCTAAAATGCCTTAATTCAAGGCAGCTTTTCTCAAAAAAAAAAAACGCAATACATGTTGCAGCTCCTAGACATTTTGGCATCAAAGTCAACTGTTCCTGTGAGAATGAAACCGCACAGAAAATTTTCAACTTTTCCATGACTTTTCAAGGACCCATAACATTTTTTTCCCTTGCCCCACTTGCCCAGCATTTTTCAGACATACAGTATAAGATTCAAACTCTATTCAAACAGAATTTCTGCGTTCCCAATGATTTGTTCAAGGACTGTCGGAAAACATTTGAAGAAAAAAAACAAGAAAGTTCTTAAAGGAAAAAAAAGCCTATTTATTTAATTTTTTAAAGAAAACATGCCTTCCGAAACCTGAATCTTCACATATTAAAGCTAGATTGCATCCACAGCTACAGATAGTAAATTCATTTTTATTTTACATAAATGTTATTTAATTTACTACACAGAACACATTTCCATTATTGTTCCAAAACTTTCAATCACTTTCAGTGGTTCCAATATTTTTCCAGACCTGGAAAATGTGCTTAATAAATCAGTACATAACCTAGTGCCTAGTGTATAAAACTTCTCCAGTTAAACAATAACTGCATTTGATCCTTTTTGTGTACAGATTTAGAAAAAACAACTCTTTGTATGGTTTTGCTCGCGGCAAATTAAGCAAGTATTCTTTGATTTAATGCAACGTGTGATTGGCCGACTTTCTCAGCAGCTGTGAGTCTGCGGTGTGGTGAAGTCAAGCTTGTTGTGTTTGACGGTTTAACGTGCCAAGATGCCACCAAAACGTTTGATACCCCTCATGTGAATGTTCTGTTCACACAATGGATAACGAATGTAGTAGAAAATGAAAGTATCATGTAGTATTCTAAATGTATCGGTATCACTGTAAGGGTACTGGTAGGGTGGGTGAATATGCGTTAATTGCCGCAACATCCTGGAGGGGCTGTTTACTGTTGTGGCTGTTTTTTAAATTCTAGATAAAGGAATATCTGCTAATTGCCTAAACTGTGCGCAACTAAAATATTTTAAGAGGTGGTGTCTAAAAAAAAAAAGACATCAATGTGTTTAAGTCAAATAACTTTTCAAGATATTTTTTTAACATATTGAAAAAATAATCTTTTTCTTATTCAAGCACTGCAGGTAAGCAGAATGATAAGTAATTTATATTTGATCCTGTGCAGATGTAGGTTTTATGTAGAGCGAAAGTATAAACTAAAAAGACAGTATGAGCTTTGAAAAGGTTTAAAGATTCATAACATCAGAAATGTGGACTGTCACACAGAAGAGCTCGACTCATTTTGACGAAAATAGATTAAAAGATCAGTCAAAAACATCGGTCACAACATCAACATCTTTGGGGTTGGTCTGCTGGTAAGTTCGACATACCATTCAGTATTTCTGAAGAATAAACAGTGTGTTTTATCACATGTAATAATCCTTTTTTTTTTTTTTTTTTTACAGATTTAAGCATGTTGAGTAAGCTGAATTTACCTGAGCTGATGCTTTGGCTTCTTTATTAGTGGTTTCTCCAGTTTGAGGTTGAAAAGTCTGGACAGCTGAGAAAGGAGAGTTAAGCAAAATGTCACTGTAGTGCCAGAAATGTCCTTAGAAAGTTCCCCACCCTGATAAACATGCTACGGATTCTTTATCTTCTCCTTAATGTATTTTAAAGGCAGTAAAATTGCTCTGTTTGCAACCTTCACTATTCCACTATTTTGAGTCCTGAGCCTTTTGTCTCCTGACGGAGAAAAAGCTGAATATGTGCACTCTTCATACCTGCAGAGTCTTTACTCTTCGCATCCAGTCCATCTGTTCCATTTGGATCGACTGGTTTGGCCGGTGGAGGCGCAGGCTGGATCTGGAGGACGTAGCAGTCGGCTGCAGGCAGGGGGCGCCAGGCCACATGAAGCATGCTGACTGTGGATTTGATGAGTAACACTGCCTGTGGGGTTTCTGGTCGATCTGGCAAAAGAATGCATAAGATATTGAGGAGCTGTATTTGATTTTTGTTGTTCTTTCAGTGCTCAAAAGACAACAAGACGCCAGTGACCAATCACTCGCTCTGTGTTCTCACCCGTCTCCAGGTACCAGAGATCCTTGCAGCAGACCTGATAGTTCCAGCTCTTGCGGTATCCGTCACGGCCGCTCCAAATGTAAAGCCTGGACCCGACAGTGGCGGCACAGTGCCCGGCTCTGGCTCTGGGCCTACAGGCGTACGGATCGTCACTCTGGGGTCCCTGGCTCTGCAGCTGAGACTCGATATCGTCCAGCTGCTCTGGGCCAAGGTTCTCCCAGCTCATAGTGTCTGTAAGAGAAAAATAAAATGCATCATAACTTTGAGTTTCCTGTAAAGCAGAGTGGTGATGTTAAAAAAAAAGATTTTAAATAAGATTTAACCCCACATTTAGCCAAAATGGAACCAAATGAAGACATTCTCTCTGTGAAAAATCAGATAAGAGTGTGGGATCTTTTTTGAGAAATGTACAGACCTAAGTTGAGTACACTTAAGGAGTCACTGCAGATCCATTCAGTTCCTAAGGCATTGTGCTCATCTGACTCTGGTACAGGAACCCAGCCACCAAAAACATACATCCTGCAGACAGAGAGACACACTGTAGTTTGTCAAACACTAGCCAGGTCAGGTGTCACACAAGAACTAGACATTTGCTCTATTATTTGATTAGTTATGCTGTCAGGGAGGGAACAGTTTGGGGAATTCATCTTTTGTACCCTTTTTTGTGGGATAAAGACTCTGAAAATAAATAAAACATATTTACAATAAAAACAGACATTTGTTTTAACAGAGATGTGACACAGATAATGATGGATCATTTACTTGTTTCCAATGACACTGGCAGAGTGAAGGCTTCTGGGAAGTGGCGTGGAACCCCTGGTCTCAGGCGTCGTCCAAACCATTGTGTCTGAAAAAAGGAAAAGGATCGAGAGGATAATGATAACGATAAGGAAGTTGCACTACG
Source organism: Plectropomus leopardus (assembly GCF_008729295.1). NCBI lineage: Eukaryota > Metazoa > Chordata > Actinopteri > Perciformes > Serranidae > Plectropomus > Plectropomus leopardus. Next base: position 18,491,447 of record NC_056484.1, read on the forward strand.
TGCAGATAAGCCTGCCACAGTTTTGTGGTTAATTAAAAGATTCAGAATGTTTTAATTTTGCTTTCTGAAACTTGTAAATAATAAATTTTATCTGTCACACACGCACACAAAAATAAAACGTCATACCGAGGTCAAGCTGCCAGAGGTCGTCTAAGCGGCATCCTTGCATCCCTCCAAAGATGTAGAGCTTCGGGGAGCCGAGGCCGGTGTAGGCAACCGCGGTGTGGGACTCCCGTGCTGAGGGACCACCACCCTTTGTCTCTGGGATGTTCCAGCCTCTCGCCCCTGATATCGACTGCAGCTCCAGCTCATAGAAGTCACCCATGTATCTAAGATATTAAAAAGTCAAACTCCATTATGTAACTAGATTTTAGATAGAGGTTATATATCAAGCTGTACAGTCTTGAGGCTGGTTAGCTGATTTGCACTTGGAGCAACATGATCAACAAATCACAAGAAGTACATTCTATATTTCACACAAATTTAACAGTCACACTTCAAACTACAAAATAACGATCGTTTGAAAGAAAAACAATGTGCAACTATTTAATAATAGATTATTCATTTCAGTCATTTTACAAAAAAAATAAAAAAGCATCCTCAGCTGATTTGCTGCTTTTCTTTGTCATATATTATTGTGAACTTTAGGTTTTGCTGTTTTTTATCTTTCATAAACAGAATTGCTATGGTGCTGCTCTTATTTAAACATTTGAGGAGTACACAGATTACTTAACAAATTGTCCGTAAGAAGTTTTCACAACTTCCCCCCACTTTATAGTCACAAACGAATCTAAACAAAACCAACCAGTCTGCCTTGCAAATAATTGTTTCTTGTGTGGTTTTGCACAGTACCTTGGCACATTGCCATTGGGGTCTTCACTATCATTGGCCAGCCCTCCGAACAGGTAACACTTGTTACCCACTAGAGTGAGGCTGTGTCCTATCCGAGGGCAGGGAGGCAGGCCATTCCTGGGAGCTCTGGGCTTCAGTTTCTTCCACAGCCAGCGACTAGCCTGAGCCACACAGGACAAAAGTTAAGATACTAAAAGTTTGCTCAAAACTGTTGCTGGGTTAGAATCACCACTTAAGAAATGTGAAGACAATACCTGAAGTTCATAGAGGCTGTTAGTGTATTTCCCGAACTCAACCATGCCACCAAAGACAAGTATTCGAGTGCCTTCACAGACGAAGCCATGGGCAGCACAGCCCGGTGGGATATCACCTCTCACAGCAGGCAGAAACCACTGCTTTGAGACTGGGGGAATAGGCAGTGCATTAGATGCAACATTCATGTGAATGCTGCGCTCAAGAACAACTCACACAAAGCTTTTTTTTTGCAGTGGCACCACAAATATTACCTTAAACACCACTTCCCCTCCTGAACATGATTTTTAAACCAGTACACTTTAATGGCCTTTATTGCACAATGTCATATTATGTATACAGTATTTTGTACAGCAGTGACATTCAACCTTTGGCCCCCAGTCTGGCCCCAAATAGGGTGCCAAATCATTCTCCAACCATTTTCCAATTCACAATAAAAACAAAGTGATTCACACTGGAAATTGCTTTTGTAGTTTCAATATACATAAGGCGCTGGACTGCATTAAAAGCCGCAAAACAGAGCTTGTTTGTAAAAAAAAGGGCCAGTGGAGGACCCCCCGCACCCCCTGACAGAGGTCCAACCTGCCCCCCAATACAACTTAACTCAAAGGTGCTAAAATCCTAGAAACATCCTAAAATCCTGGAAATGTCCCTAAGGCCTAGAAATGTCCTAAAAACCTAGAAACGTGCTAAAATCATAGAAACATCCCAAAGTCCTCCAAATGTATCTACCTAAAATCTGAGAAAATCCTGAAAGCCTTGAAATGTCCTGAAGTCCTATAATCTCAGAAACACCCCATACTCCTAGAAGCATCCTAAAATCCTAAAAACGCCCTGTACTTCTAGAAACGTCGCAAAACCCCAGAAATATCCTAAAATCCTAGAAACATGTATAGGGCTGCTGTAACTGGCCCCGGTCCCCTTTCATTTTGCCAAAGTGGCCCGAAACAAAGCAAGGTGAGTATCCCTGTTGTAAAGCAATCGTTTCACACCCAAAATGCACTGTGCTCACTCAGTCCAGCGAGATAACACATTCATACCTGAACACAAATACCAGTCACGTTACATTTACTTTATTTAAAGCTTCACGTAACTGTTTTGTTTTTCCACACTTCTTATTAATTACATTTTAACGATTCCGCTTAATGCTACAAAGAAAAACCATAACGCCAGTCTTAGCCAGTCTTAGCACTATATAGGATTGCTCGTTATTTGGTTATACCAGTTAATGTTAACGTAAGTAAACAATTAGCGTTAACAGAGTAACCGAGGTACGTTACATTTCGGGGGCATTAGTTACTGAAGCTACATAGTCAGCTCTATTCAGCTCAAGTTAGTGGATACTGTACAATACCACAGCCTAATTTCCAAAATGATGCTAAAATAGTCGACGGTGTTTAATGGGGACAACAAAAGCTAATTGCAAAGGACTGGTTGCATCTACTTTTGACCCCTGCGCATGCTAAAAACATTAGCCGCTATCCCGCTAGTTAGCGTCCAGCTAGCATTAGCTTACCAGTGTTGTAAACATGGAGGTCCTCCGCTATGCCTTCGTTTCCACCACCGAACACAACAATTAGCTCCCGTATTGCAGCTGCTCGGTGTCCGTGTCTGGACCGCGGTATCACTCCCGTGACCGAATGAACTTTTCTCCATTGCGGCTCCTCGACACCAGTAGTCATTTTCCCCGTTAGGGAGACTAAAGTTTGGCGCTGTTGACGTTTCAAAGACGGAGGCGGGGCCTGAGGAGGCATCCGGAAATTTAAACAAAGAGTTGGAAACAGGACAGAAGTCTCACTCCGCCCCGTTTACCGAATATCAAAATTTAAAGGCATGTACTGTAAATTGCAGAAAACTATTTGCTGATTGGGCTAAATAACGCTGGTGATGTCACCGTGGTTATCTCGGTTTGGCCTTATAAAATACTGTTACAAACTGTGTATGCGAACATTTACCCAGCAAATTTTCAATAAAGAGATATGAGTTGGAGTCAATAGTGGAAGAAGTACTGAGATCCTTTAGTACCACCCTGCTGAAATATTCTGTTACGTTTAAAAGTCCTGCATTGAAAAGTTGCATAAGTTAAAGTAAGTAATTATAATCAGGATAATGTACTTTAAGTATTAAAAGTAGAAGTACCCAATACAGAAAAATCTTTAAAACACAAAAAAAATCAAAATGACAAAAAAAATATACAAAACACCCAAAAGGTCAACATTAAAAAGTAAATAAATAACACCAAAAATTTAGCTAATAAAAAAATCTGTAAAACTCAAAATTATACATAAACCCCTCATAACCATAAACAAAACTGAAAATAACACCCCCAAAACTCAATTTAAAAAAAAAAATAGAAAAACATTTCAATGTTTATCAAAATAGTTGGCAATTTCTGTAATCAACTGAATGATTTATCAACTGATTGTTGCAGCTGTACTTGTAAAAACCACTTGGTAATAACAACCATTATATGTAAGAAACCCTTCTCTTTGTTATGCAAAATTTTTAAACTGTTAGATAAATGTTGTGAAGTAAAAAGTACAATATTTCTCTCTGAAGTGTAGTGGAGTTAAATTGTAAAGTAGCGAAAATAAAATACCCAAGAAAAGCACAAATACCTCAACTTCATACTTATATAGTATATAGCTAGTACTACATAGTATTGTATGGTAAATGAGTAAATGTACTTTGTATTAATTTTACCGTCAGTTTTTAAATGTTTTCTTTAAAAATCACACCATTTATCATATCCAGAAACTGCAAAAACAATAATTAGTTTGGGATACGTAGACTATTTAATACCATTTTTGGTACGCATAGTTTTAAGTTTGTATTGACAGATCACTTGCTTTAGCAGTATCCTGCACTTTATCAAAGTGAAATCAGCAGTTGGGCAACAATTTTGAGTTACCGTGTGTGTGTGCGTGTGTGTGTGTGTGTGTGTGTGTGTGTGTGTGTGTAAGAACAGGAACCCCTCCCGGTGAGCAGGAGGAGGGTGGCGTCAGTTGTCAGTTGGCTCAGTGCTGAGTGTCGCCGGAGATACAATAATTGTGTGTGGGCGCGTGTGGGCGTGTGTGTGTGTGTCAGAGAGAGAGAGAGAGAGAGAGAGAGAGAGGAGAGTGGAAAGAAAATTTGCGCGTCTGCCTCAAATACATGAGCAAAGGTGTGTACAGGTCTGAAAGAGTGTGTGTTTGGCGCGTGGCTTAGGCGCGTGGTCCATGTGTTTGCGCGTGAGAGAGAGTGGTTTCAAGGAGGGGTTGTGTTTATAGAGATTCTGTGTGTGTGTGTGTGTGTGTGTGTGTGTGTGTGTGTTTACACAGACGGGAATACTGCGCCAAAGGAAGTGCGCCGGTTCTCCGTCTGCGCGTCCCGACTTCCTGCTCTGAGGCAGGAGAGAGAAAAGCTGCGGATCCGCTTTCAGACAGCAGCAGCAGCATGGAACCCCAACACAACACACACACACCGCTATAAGACACAAACACGCGCATCACACACGGGCAGACGGGCAGAGGAGCAGCGGAGCAGCGGCCGTCCACAGTAGGGTAGGTACAAGCTGAAGTTTTTTTTCTACTAACAACTTTCTAGACTTATTTTTAGCGTTTGTGCGTAACAGGGACTGAGGCGGACTTCTATTAGCTGTTGTTGTATTTGCTGAAACCTTATCAGGTTTAAAATTTCACTGTCAACTTGTAAATCTCGTTAAAGCCGCGCGTAAAGAGTTTAACCTGTGCGTAAAAAGCGTTAAAGCTGTGCGTAAAAGGCGACAAAGTCCATGCGTTCTCCACTGTGGCTCATGCGCAAAGTTGCCCCAATTTACTACATTTGAAAATAAGACAGAAAGAAAAGAGGTCAGTGTACCAGCAGCTGTGGAAAAATCAACTGTGGCTCCTTTAAAAATCTAGTTGTGGACTTTCTGGTTTGTCTGGACTTCGCAGACTAATTGCCATGCGCTTCCGGATTGAAGCTGGCAGCAGACAACATCTTGAAAATGAGTCACTGGTGCAACACAAAGAACCATTTGAGTTCCAGCAGAACCCCCCCTTCCCTACACACACACACACACACACACACACACACCTCCAAAATGGACAGAGAATAATGTGCAGCTTTTTGGGTTCTTTCTGTTGGATTGGAAATCTTGAGTGTCCAAAGTACATTAGAGTGCGTATCTGAAAAATCACATTTGAGGAAGGAGAATATTCAAATATGGGTCATGGAGAACTTTTTACCTTACAAAGACATGGAGAGACAAAGAGTTCATAGAAACTCTAAGTGGTAACACTGTGGGCCTGTACCGTGCTGCTTTTATTCTGAAATTCTATAAATCATTTCCTCCTGTTTAGTTTCTCTCCAGTCTGGATTTGTGAATATGTCAGAGGGTGAATGTAGATCAAACCGAGTCTGACATAGATGCATTCTCCATATGTTGTGGATTTGTGTGTATGTGTGTGTTGAGATGCTTCTCTTAAAAAGACACCTCCTGCATCCGCCAAGTGTTAACAATAAGATCTTTATATAAATAGATGAGCAGTAAGTGGGTGTGTGCTTGTGTGTGTGCTCCTGGGGGTTCCCAGTGGCCCGACATCCTACCTCCTGGTGAGGAAAGGCCCTTCTCCGGGAAGACACTCCTGCTGAAGCTGAATGACAGGAAGTCCTGGTTTAGATGGACAGACAGCACTGAAGTTCTTCCATCACCTAACACACACACACACACACACACACACACACACACACTTACAACCAATGCAGGAAAAAGGAAGCGAGGATATGCATGTGTGTTCATGACGATGGGTCATTGTTCGCACCACATACACTTTCCCCTCTCTGCTGGCTGGTTTCCTGTTAGAAGGACAGAGAAAAAAGAGAGATATACACTGTATTTTTTATATTGCATTCATGGTTTATTTTGAAGATAAGTAGAGTAACTACCACACCTGGTGTCGAATGTTTGTCCAATGCTATGATTTTGTATTAACCCCTTGAAATCTGGATTGGTATCACAGATCTATTGCACACATGCATACACACACAAACACACACATAAAACACGTTTACAGGTAAACATATTTGAGACATATGAGATATATTTGTATATACAGTATCTGTGTACTGTGTGTATATTATTCTATTTTGAGCTTTGGCAACACATGTAAAATGTTGTGCTGAATTGAACTGAATTGTTTCTCCAGTATTGAGGCAGATGTAGCTGCCATGGGGATCTGTGATGCAATTGCGACGTCTCTACTGTGACATTGTCATGGTTGCAAATTAAATCAGGTTATAATGACACATTTGTTGTTTTTCTTTTGGCAGTAAGTAGTTCTGTATTTCCTGCTAATAAAGCACCTTCTAAAATAATTAAATTGAGAGAGAAAGAGAGAGATGGAGGAAAAGCAGAGAAACAGGCAGGCAGACGCTCACAGACAGTCAGTGGTTTTCAGGTAAACACGTCAGTTAGACTCGCGCTTGTCTTGGCAGAAGGTCATTGACCACATCCTGCTTTATCACCATGGAAACATCCAAAAGCCAACCAACGGCCAGCCCTCTCACTTTCTCTTTCTCATGGTCTCTCTCACACACACAGTAAAAATCTGATTAAGTCCACTGCACTGCTTGATATTTTACCTTTAAACATGTTATGTAGGCTGCAAACTAAAAAACAACTTGATTGTTTGCAAGGGAATTTTTTTTTTCAGCAAAACTCATAGTTTTTTCTATCCTTAAGAAAATAAAGCTGAGTTTAAGTTTATTCAGTCTCCACTACATCCCTCTAGTTCAGGGGTCAGCAACCTTTACAATCAAAAGAGCCATTTTTGACTGAAAATTATTTTAAAAACCTGTCTGGGGCCGCAAAACATATTTGAGCCTTATAGTTAATGTAACACAGCCTATTAAGTGTAAATAAGTCTATCAACATTATATGTCTAAATAAATATTTATTAATATGTTTTACAACAATGTGGCTTCTCTACAGTGGGCTATTCATGATTATTTGGTACTTTAACTTTTAGAGTTGGCAGTTAAAACACACAAATGTTTTTACACACTGTTGAATTCTCTATTTTCCTCTGAGACTTTTGGATTTGTAGCGCATAACTAGCATAGCAAGGGAAACTCCAGACATGCCACTATCACTGAGGTTTGGCACAATTTAGAGGAAAAGGTGCTAGGTCATAGATGTATAACACAAAATTTAGTTAATTTTAATTTAATTATTCAGTGAGTTTTCTAAAAGTGGGAAATGTAAGCATTTATTTAGACCTGTAACAGAAAAAAAAAAAAAATTAATTAAAATGTGTGTGTCTTTTTGTGTCAAAGCCACTGGAGGCAACTAGAGCGGGGCTAAAGAGCTGCATGTGGATCCGGAGCCACAGGTTGCCTACCTCTGCTCTAGATGAGAAACATCATTATTTTAATTCATCACTCACAAAACTACAACAAAAAACTGCTCTTTCCAACATTTAAATGGGCTGAGGAGGTGAAATAAGGGCACATCCACAAGCCTAACCTTGAGCATCAATGGCGGTTTCACTCTTGTATTTACTACTACTACCATCCTGCTCTGGAAGGCAGCCAAAGTCTGAGTTCATGAGATAAAAGCACTCAAAGGGGTGTGAGATATAAATTACATTTGCTCTAGTGAAATAGGTTCACTGTCCAGTAAAGCCTTTGGTGTTGTTTACATGTTTGTGGGACAGGGATTTCCTCGTCAGAGAGGAGGGGAGGTGCAGGCATGGTCAGCACTGTTATGCTTGTGGTATTTAGTGGAGTTTGCATCAGAGAGAGGAGTGCAGTACACATTTGTGTTGACGTTAACAATTCATCCTCCCTCTGCTACTCCCCATTCTTTCTTTCCGACCTTCTTTTACTGGTTTCTGATTCCCTTAACAGTAAGAATGTGTTATTATGTTATTTCACTGTAAGACCCTCTAAAGGCATCTAATTACATATTATTGGTATGACTAAAGGGTACTGGTATCCTAACTTTTCAAGAGATACTCAGCCCTACTGCATGGACTGTATATTCTTGAGACAATTTCCTTAAAAGGTTTTAATGAACACTGACATGTATGACCTTTAACTGTGAAGCTGTGCCAATTAATATTTTTTTGTAATAACAATGGTTCTAATAACATGTATAATGTTGATGTATGAATGTATGAATGATGTTGCTCATATTAACAAATCAACAAATCATTTTTGGCTAACTCTGCTTTTCTCAACCAAAGGAGCATTTTAGCATCTTTTAGCTCAGTGTTTTGTTTTTTGTTTTTTTTACTACTCCGAATTTCATTGTTTGGGTTGAGTCTGACTGCTATCATTAAAGCAGTTTACAGCAGCTGTTGTCAACAAAAATTCTCCGGTACAGCCAGATATTATAAGAGTTAAATTTCTGATTTGGCTTAAAACAGGTTGACTTTTGTGGTGGAAATTCTCTGCTGCTTTTGCTGGTGAGGAATGAAATAGAGACTTCTGCCAGCCGACAAGGTTTTATTTTCTTTGCAAAGAAAAGGTCAATCAACATGTGAGCGGTCAGGATGAAGAAAGACCCCGAGCATGGGGAAAACTGGACATTTTATGCTCTAAGGTGTGAGAAACACACCCCTCGGCCTCCTATCAAAGGTGTGAGTTAAACTCATCACAGTTCAAAATACAAACGAATTTGAATCTTGATGAGGAGACAGAAGGGAAGGATGTCTCACGTGGTTGAAATGCAAAGGAACTGAATTCTGACATTTTGGTGAGGCGGTGGGAGGTTGTGTGTCTCACAAAGAAGTCAAAATTACAATTACACTTTTATGTTCTACATAGCCATCAGAATTGATTTTTCCTTTTCTTCCACCATAAGCCTTAAGTAGGAACTATTTATATTAGTTTCCTGTGGAAGAACATGATCCTTTTCTTGATTTGTGCTGTAAAGCAATCCCCTTCATATTTTTCTGGACATCTAACTGAGCAATTGATTGCTTACACGCTTTGCCACTACAGATAATGTCTTCTGATCTCCTTTCTTGGAAATAACATGTTCGAGTCAATTTTCCTTTTCTTCCACCATTAGTTTTCACTGCAAACTCTTTTGCTCAGTTATCTTCACACGAACATGGCATATTATTGACTTGTGCTGTAAAGCAATCCATCTCATTGGCAAAAAATGGATGTTTCAATAACCTCTTGATAGAACAAAGTAATATGTAGTTGTCGAAATGATTTCATCAAGTCTTCATTCTCTTTTGCAGATTGCCTGTGTCTCTGGTGTCATCCTGTCATGGAGAGCTCCATCACACTCTGGCAGTTCCTGCTGCAGCTGCTGCTCGACCAAAGCCACAAACATCTCATCTGCTGGACGTCCAATGACGGCGAGTTCAAGCTGCTAAAGTCAGAAGATGTTGCTAAGCTGTGGGGGCTGCGCAAGAACAAGACCAACATGAACTATGACAAGCTGAGCAGAGCCCTGCGCTACTACTATGACAAGGTATGCAACATACATTTCAAAACTACTGAAATACATTTGAAGATGTTTCATGTCCATAGCCCAAGCAAATGAACAAATGTTGACAAGTGTCATGTCTTATTTCCTCTGCAGAACATCATTAAGAAGGTCATTGGTCAGAAGTTTGTCTACAAGTTTGTGTCGTTCCCTGAGATTCTGAAGATGGACCCTGCAGTAGTGGAGTCAGGCCGCAGCAGTGAGGAAAGTGGTGGTGCGACGTCCGAGACTGAAGCTGAAGATGAGGATGGAAGTGGGAGAAACCAGTACCTCCACTCTGGCCTGTACTCCTCCTTCACTGTCAGCTCCTTGCAGCACTCCTCAGAGCCCCATCGACCGATCAAGACAGAGCCAAGATCATCCGAACGCAAGAGTGACAGCTCCTCTGTTATCCGATTCGTCACTAACCGTGGCCACGCCTCCCTCCCCTCCACTCCACCCCCATCCTCGACTGAGACCTCTCATTCCTCCAGGCCGTCTCCTCGTCAGGCACGCTCTTCCTCCTGCTCCTCGTCCCCACCACAAAGCCCCGCCCACACACAATGGAGGAGGTGGAGCCAGAGCACAGAGACTGATGAGTTAGAGCAGAACGCTCAACCCCTGAACCTGTCGTCTGGTCAGAGGGAGAGAGAGCGGTCACAGGGCACGACAATGCCAGAGAGGAGGGGATTGTCCAACAGTGCACCTTTGAAAAACAGAAAACCCAAAGGCTTGGAAATCTCCGCCTCCTCTCTCCTCCTGACAGGAAGTGACCTTGTCTCCATTGCTCTCAACAGTCCAGCACTGCCTTCAGGCTCCCTGACTCCGGCTTTTGTCACCACACAGGTACAACGTGACACAAAACACATGTATTAACATCAGTGCATTCACACATAATCATATACACTTAAATACAGGTGGTTTTAGGTAGGCTTGAGCAGCATCACGGTAAATCAGGGTATTTAGAGATCCTGAAGGTATGTTTTTCAGTATTTGCATATATTCAGGCACTTCTCTTTCTATTAACTCATTATATGTAGTGCACAGCATGCACCACCATAGCTCAGTCTGTAATCTCTACAGGTGGAACAGGCAGCTGACAGACACCTCAACCCTTAGTGGTGGATGGATAAGTTACAGGACTGTAAACCACTAGGGGCTAGCAATGGCAGACAGAGACCGGCATGTTTTTAACACCTAACTTGGTGAATTAAGGATTTTATTTGACCAAACCGTAGCTGGTGATTGTTGATACAGTAGACTTACTCACTAGATTACTAGTAAGAGTAACCAAGACAGTTTAGGCGAGTGTTATTTTGTTTCTGTTGAGTTTAAATTGTGTTTGATGATGTGTTAACGGGGCAATTAAGTGTCTTCAGTCTTCTGTGACTGAGAGAAAGTTGAATTCAAAAGGTTTTAGTAAAGGAAAACAGGTGTGAGAATGTTACTTTTTTTTTTTTTTTACATTTTGAGGGTTCCTATTGAGTATTTAAGTCTGCACACTTAGACCATCATATATCATATATCCAGGAAGGTATGGAAAAGTAGATACCGCCCAACCCTAGTTTTAGGTGAGGAAAGAGAATAAGAGTCAGCAAAAGAGAAGAAGAAAAGTATCAAAAAGGACGATGCGTTTTGGGGATGAAGATAGTTAAGCATGTAGACAGGGAGGAGATGGAAAGAGGTGAGCGGAAAGAGGGGAGGAGGCGAGGGAGGGAGGAGGTTCCTAAGTGAAGCCATATGTTCCTGAAGCTCCTGATTCACTGGCAACAACACCCTGACCAAACCAGGACACTCTGACTACATCGAGGCATTCAGATGACGCTTTTATCCAGACTGAGCAATGATAGGCTGCTGAGTGTACAGCACATATGATGATGGAAAATAAAAGAGTGTGATAAACTGTTCACTCATCACTGAACATTGTGGATGGTTAAGTGTGACGAGCACCTGAGCTGTTGGTCTCAATAGTCCCTTATCCACCTTCCCATTGGACAAATGGTGGTGGTTCTGTTTTTAGTTCCTACCATAAGAGGTCCCTGCAGCTGTCCCTGTTGTCCACCAGAAAACCAGTTTATGGTGGTTGCTGGTGTCTGTTGGCTGAAACCCATATCTTGCAAATCAAACTGTTAGCTCAATGGTAGATCAGCATAAAAAACATTTTAAAAAAAAGCACAGCATAAGCTGGTTCCAAGAAAGTAGCTTTAGGCTCAGACGCCTGTTTTAGATCAGCAAGACAGAGTGGTCAGACAAAGGAAATTTGAGGTATAAATATGACTGGACTAAAAAATGGACTGGCAATAAGACATAGCCGAAGCACAGCTCTGTGTCTTTTCACAGGAAGAGTTTGAGCCTGTCACAAAAGCAGATTTTCAAATATTTATTAGCTTATTTTATACCTTTATGAGAAAGCTGGTAGCAGAGAGATGACAGGAAATGAGAGCAGACAGAGATGGGTTATGGTTAGCAAACAACTGCACTGAAGAAATTGTTGTTCCTAAAATTTTGTTATGTGTGATAAGAACTTAAAACCAACTTGCTGGGTTTGGGATAGGCTACATAATTTAACTCCCGCGGGGAAAGTTGAATCGGGTCAGGTTAACTTTCCCTTTCACTGTGTTTGGTGCTCTACTGCTCTGTTTCTTCAGACAAAGTGCCCAGAGCCTCTGCTTCTGGTGCTCTGAATAACCAAATGGTATAATCCAACAGCTTGGGGCACACTCTGGTGTGTGGAGTAACTATTTATGAAAGTATTATTTGCCACAAATGACTGTTACCACACTGAAAAGACTTTAGTTGACTTTACCTTGTATTTTTTTACAGTGGAACTTTTAGGTTTTTAAGTTGGGCTCAGGCCCTGAAACTGCTGCTGTGGTTCGGGGTCAGGTCAGGCTTGGGTGAATGTTGGGTCAATCAGGTCCAAACAAAGCTCTAGTTGAGACAGAACAGTCTTATGTACAGCCGTGTAGTGTTAGTTGATGAGGTAGGTGTACTGCTAAGTTGATGGGTAGGTCACTGAGGAGGAAGCCTACTTTCGTGGCTGATAGAGGGGTATATTGTAAATGGCTAGAAAAAGAGGTGGGTATAGCCCTTGCTTGCTTATACCGTCCACTACAGCACTACTTATGTCGCCATAACAGGATTAGACAGAAAACCAAACTGGCCTTATTTAATATGAAGAGACAGAAGAAAGACGAGACAGAAGCAAATGCATGTCATGAATTCTGTATGAGTGGAGCTTCCTGACCTGCATGCAGTCAGTCTGCCAAGTCAGTCTGTCTGGGAGACGAGAGTTTACTGGAGGGCAGACTTGGCTTTGAGCTCTGGGTGAGACTGAATGACATGACAACTCCACCACAGACTATGAACAGCTCTCTGGACTTATTGCCAGAATAAACAGCAACATTTCCATCCTGGTGTATTTATCCTACATTTCACTTTGGGTTCTGTCAATGTAGACTCCGTCTGGTCTGCTGCTCACTCCTAGTCCTCTACTCTCCAATATCCATTTCTGGTCCAACCTGAGTCCAGTGGGACCCCTTAGTCCTGCACAACTGCAGAGCCATGCTCCCCTCTTTCAGGTAATACACAAACATGCACACTCACACACATTTGGTATTTATAGGAACTAAGTACCTGCATGTTGCCTGAACACATAAGTGGCCAATTGCTTTGTTAATTGGGCATTATTTTTGGTTTGTCTGTTGACCAGGGCACCCTAAATCCCATGTTATAAACAACCAACAAGGAATTCCAAAAAATTCAAATAATGCATTCTTTGTTTCATTGATGAAAAGGAGATTTCTTTCTCAAAAAAACACACCCATGCTCAGTTTCATACACTCAAGAGTTTTGCTGCTACAACCTCACTTAGTCTGATGTGACCAGTGGCTCATGGTAGCTAATGGTAGCTGAAATTAATAAACTATAGATAGATATTGCTGTGTAAGTGGGGTTACTGAGTCAGTTTGCTAACCATAACCCTAACGTGGTTCTCCTATATATTGGAATGCAACATAACTCGTACACATACAAGGCAAACTAACTAACAGATGGTACTGAGAGGAAATGCCAGTTCCAACTTTGCCTCTATAATGCTGTAAAAAAATTAGTTACGTGAAATTTATTCCAGAATAAGCTTTAAAGGGTTCAGTTTTTACCATCCTGTGTCAAAAGGACAAACACACCTTCATTTGGTATATCAGCCTTTTAGAGAAAACAAAGGCTTACTATGGTGGTAATGGATACAAAGTCTTCCTGTAAACTATCTCTGTTTACAGCAAATCCTTCCCTTGTAGCTGCAGGATCTTTACAGTCATATCACTCCACAGATTTACCTCGACAGTTTTACACAGTTTTGTGTGTCTTTGTGTGTGTGTGTTAGTGTATGTGTAATTCACCGGGTGCCAGGGTTTCAAAATAAGCCACAGATGTTTCCGTTCTGGTATGGACAAGGAGAGGGGGCAACTTCCTGTTGGTGAGGGGGAGCCGGAGAGGGCTGGTTGGTCAGGAGTCCCTCCCACCCATGTCAGCTCTCTGACACAAACACACAAAACTCCAAAATAAACTATTAAGCATCTAATGACCGGAGATTTAGTCCTTACAACGGGGGTTGGTCCCCACAACATTGGTGTGCACTACCAGGTTCCTCACACCGTGATAAAAGCAAGAACAGTCCTCCTGTGTTGCAGCAGCAGTCAGACTGAGGCGCTGTAGGAAATAGAGAAATTGACGTCATATTACACAGGTTTGTCACATCATTCAAACAAACAGAACAATGTTAATCATCCTTTTACGCAAATCATTCTGAGAAAGCCCCGACTGACCTTAAATTTACTGTTAGCATTACATCATGTGACAAAATTTGTGCAATACCGGTAGTAAACAATATTCTCTTAGTTTTAAATGACTCCAGTTTCCATCAGTATAAAGCTAAAATGATTTTAGGCCTTTAACCATATTAAATCTCATTAAAGACTCTAGCTGGTTTTGAACATTTCTGACTTAAGCGACTCTTAGTGGTTGTACCAAAATCTGTAAATGTTTCCAAAACAATCACTTTGTGCCAACACAATTTGAAAGATTTCATGATCACAGAGCTAATTATTCACATAGGTCCTTGACACAAAATACCGGAGGTTGCGCTTTTTTCATGTTCTTAAAATGACATTTCTTTTTAAATGAGTATATCATCTTACCAGTCAGCTCCATCGCCGCTGCAGTTTTTGTCTTGGATGCAAAAGTGTTTGTTTCAGTTAAAATAATTGGACCATTCCTCATGTTGCCTTATGTATCCTCTGGCTTAAGAAGGAACTTTCAGAATGTTGAAAGAAATTTAAGTGCAATTTGTGAAAGGTTTATGGTTTATGCAGTTTTTTTCATTAACAACTGACTCATTACTTTCTCTTTGCAAAGAAAGATTAAAATAAACTACTCTTTATGGAAGCCTGAACAATTATTAGCTACAGCATGTTGTCACGTGGGAGGTGAAGGTGAAGAGCATGCAGCAACTAGCCCATAACCAGCTTTTGCTAGTTAGCATGAGCTTTGGGATAGCCCATCAGCTCAAAGCTCAAAGTGAGATTTCCGCTCTGTTTCTTTTTTTCTACAGTAATTTAAATCGACTATGCATGCCAGGTCCCCATGGCACTATAGTTTTATCATACATGAGCAGTAGAACACAGACAACATAACATGCACCTAGTTTCTGTTGACACTCCGCTTGTGTGGATGTCGGCTGGAGTAATGTAACAAAACTGTGTGCTCAACTTAAGTATATCACAACAAAACACAAGAAAGGCACCACCTAGTGGCACTATTTAACACTGCAGTAATACCATAACTGGCTGTAACAATGTTCTACCTGAGTGTCCCACTAGTTTTACTAACTTAAACAATCATCAGTTATCAGGTCAACCTCTCCAGAAAATAAACTCTTGCTTTACATGTTTCTGATGTTGAAAAATTTCAGGTTTCTCCAATAAAACACCAAATAAGTGTTTTTTTTTCTGCTACTGTTCCCTGCAGTTCCCCTCACTGCTGAATGGACACATCCCCATGCCTTTACCCAACGTGGACGCTCCCTCTCCTCTGCTGCTCTCCCCCAGCTCCCAGAAATCCTGATGCCAGCTCCAAGAGCGGATTGGGCCGAACCAGGACGAGCTGGGCCAGATAAGCACAGATCAGGACCAAGCCATACAGCCTTACACTCTGACGATGAACCACACAGATGTCGAACTTTCTCTGAGTCAAGATACATTTTGATCTAAAACCTGTTCCTTTGCATTTACTATATGAAGAAACAGGAGCTTCACTTTGAAGCTTTGCTCTCTGAGAAGAGTGTTTGCATTAAGAAATTTCTTTGTTTACAACTGCTCACGTTCTGTACATTTGTTTTTGGCGTTTCTTTTCATACAAAGGAATCGGGTGGAGGTCGGACCTCAACACGTTTTTCATCTCATTTAATCTCATCTTGTTTCACTCAGTTCAAACTTTAGTGATATAGACAAGTCTAAAAGTTATTCCCATTTTTCCCACTGCTCAGACTATTGTCAATATTCACCACTGTCTCAAACAATGCAGATCTGGAAAACCATTGTAAGGAATTATGAGATAACAAGACCCCAAGAATGACAGATGCTTCACTTAATAGACTCAAGTACAGCTCCTTTAAGGAAATATATGTTGATCCTGCTACCATACAGTTAAAAGAAACACACTTTGTGCTCCTACTAAGAGAACGATTAATAACACTCTCATGTTTGTAAGATCAGTATGAAGCTACAGCCAGTAGATGATTTGCTTAGCATAAAGACTGAAAACCGATTACCTTGCTCTTTTCAAAATCTAACTACTAGCAGCTAAAGGCTTACTAATTAACACATTATCTATACAGAAAAGAAAACATTAAAAATGACAATTGGAAGTTTATGGTTTGACTAAACGTTAAATCCAGGTCACCGCTCCTGGCTGACAGATAGTTTCAAACATTACCTCTGTTAAACCACAATATGTCGTTTTTACGCTAGGTTTTAGTGTGATATAACCTTTCTCATGGAGTTTTAGAGATACTTTTAGAGGTATTTAAGTCTTTATGCTGAATTACTGACTGTAGCTACATATTTAACTGACAAACATAAAAAGTAATTTCAATCTTCTCATCTCACTCTTGGCAAAAGAATAAAAAATCTGAAATGTCAAATTGTTGGTTTAAATTTGGTCATAAAATGGGACTGTAACTGGAATAAATGCTGCTAGGCTGCACAAGCCAGTAGCTTAGTATGACATATAGCATACATATGTGCTAAGCATACCTTTAAATAGACCGATCATCATAAGTGAACGATTTTGAATATTACAGCAGTCAACCAATGGCTGTTTCTTAATAATCAACCTTTTTGGGGATGTAAAAAGAAATAAGTACAATTAGTGACAGTATCTGAATTATTTGAGCACGTCCATGAGATGATTCCTCACTGACTCCTAGCAGAGCACCTGCTAGCCAGCGCGCTACTCGCTGTGAAAGTCTTCATTTTGCCTTTTGTGTTGCTTAAACTTGACGCTGTGAACTTTTTTTTAAAAATCTGTACAGTTTCATCTTTCTTTTTTTAAAGCACTGTGCCTTTCAGTCCTGTACCAGCTGTGCCTTCAATATTGTAAGACTTGTGTAAATGTATAAAGCTTTAAACCAGGTTTGACATTCCACGTCAAAATTGCACAAAAACTTTTTCTTTTTTTCTTTTGTTTTGTAAAACGGCTCCTGGTTATTTTTATAGAGAAATTATTGGAAATGTATTCTCAGTGATTTGCTTGTTTTGTTGAGAGAAATGTAACTGTTTTTTTTTTAAATAAAGAAACATACTTTTCAGAAATCTGTTTGTACTACACACTCTTTCACCACTCAAAAAACGATTGCTGCACAGACTGTTTATGAAACAGATTAAATTTACTTTCGATGGTTATGAGAAATAAATAGTTCCAGTAAAAAGAGTCACACATCAACTGTTCACCGGCAGCTCAGTGTTTCAGAGAGGTCGAATTTTACAACACAGCAGGCCTTCCATGCATCAGGCACACATACACACGCGCACGCATTCAGACATGTTCACATAAATTCAGGTCATTCATACATTTGAAAAAGTTTTACAGTTTTACAATGATAAATATTTTGCCGTTGCAGCAATCTCCTTTTGTGCATGTCACTGCTGATCATGTCAAAAAACTGCTATTAGCAAAAACACTTTTTTCCAGGTAACACTGAAATAATCCTGCATTCTTATGTTTGATTACAGGGACGTGTGTAGAACATTAAAAAGACTGTGGGATCAATGCTCTGACAGTTCATGTGAAATACAATATCCTCATCTTAAAGCTACTCAGGGAGAAATCACAGGGCGATGGGTCAATGTAATACAGGATGTCTACCATTAATATAATGACTTTTTTTTTCCTGTTAACACAATGATTGTAACATTATTTGAAATTGTACTCTTTATGTTGAGCTTTAATTTATTAAATTACAAGCTCATAATTTATAATTTAATCCCCGTCAAAAGGAAAAGAAATATTCTGTCAGCTTCTGAAATTATGTGTATGTTTACAGGATTATTACACTATTAACTGCAAACTGTGTTAAAGTTAATGTTACTACATTAATGCTCTTGGCTATTGAGTTTAACAAGCATTAGTAGTGCTTTCAGCATTTTTCTAACATTTCTACCCAATCAGTTACTCTAGTGTTGCTCAAATCCTTAAAATCTCAGCAGACAGTAAATGTGAAATTTTCATGTAGATGCTGAGCAAAAGAGCTGCAGTATCTGGATAATCTCCCAAAGATCTTCTCATAATCTTAAATCTGTGACGTTCAATGCATTCCTGGTGTCAGTCATTGCGGAAGCTCCTGCACCGCACTCTATTTTCTTTTAATGTGAGTGTAGAAATCATGATCTCTGCCTTTTCCATGATTAATTTCTCCCTGTGTGACTGTTAAATTCTGAAGCAAAATGGTAGCTGGGGAGCACTTACTCTTTTATTCTGAGGGTCTGACGCTAAAACTTTACATTCACCACAAATCTTTTACAGTTATTTAGAGAAACAGACTTATTCTCTCTCTTCTTGCTGAAAGTTACATGAGAATATCAATACCACACTTGTGTCTGTACAGTAAACCTGTGGCTGGAGCCAGCAGCTGGTTAGCTTAGCTTAGCATAAAAAATAGATACGGGGGAGACCATCGATCTATAAAGAGAACTGGATACAGCGTTGGAGGTCGGCGCCCCATTCATTCATATTAAAGCTGCTTAGTGGCAAATGAAGGCAAATGATTTCAACTGCCACAAATAAAATTACTCTCATTATTGGCCCTGCTTCTGCTCTGTGTGGCCAACAGAGCAGACGCACTTCGGCCAACCGATCAGCTAACTTCCAGTTTAGCACCCTGCTAACTTGGGTGTTTGGGGTAGCAACGCTCCTCTTGACTTTCCAAATGTAATCTGACTGAATGGATTAAATCCCAAAAGTGAAACAAGTCATTTTGTCACAACTGATCTTAAAAAAAAGTATCCACTGATTTTTGACAGTTAAAGTCTATGGAAAAAAGTCTTTTTTGGCCACATGGCATCATGTGATGGATGTTATTCCACAGTCTGGCCACTATCAAACTCGGCTTCAAAGCCCAGCAGACTTCCTTGAGGCCAAGGACAAAGAACTATCCTGGTAAGTAACATAATCTGAAGCTCACTACACAACAACATCTAGTTTGTTCAATTCAAATGAAAATCAAAGTTTAGTCTCTGTTTTAAGATAACAGGCTTTCTGTGCTAGCTTACTGTGCAAGTACAAGTGGCAACAATCTCCTCATCTAAGCAAATAAGTATATTTCCCCAATTGTCAAACTTTTCCTTTAAGGTAATTTAACACTTTTTGCTATCACAAAGCTACTGGAAATATCTCAACAAGAAGTGACAACACCCACAGAATAAGAGAAATACTCACTGCCACTAACTAAAACCAGGAATGCACCAGTGCACATTTTCAAAGTGATATCTGGGAGATCTTCCATTTGCTTCAGTCAACATGCAGTAAAAAGAGAGACTTCTCAATCGGCTTCATCTGTAGCATCACCGTCAGTTGCAAACAACACAGCGGGCAGTTCAATCTAAAATTTCAATTTGAAATCTTTTTTTCTGCTTCTTGTGTACAAATGCTGGAGAAAGCAGTGGTCCGACGCCAAGTGGAAAACAACCATTTCGCTTTTGAAAACCCCACCCTGAACCCCGCTATCCCACCCCACCAACCCCCCTCCGAAAAACATGCCACAATGACACTGTTGTTTCACAAGGAGAGGTCAAAGGTCACAGACACAGAGAACACATCTTAATACTGTTGGGTAAACTCGGCCGTGTCAAGGCACGGGTCCCTGATTTAAAAAAACAAACAAAAAAACACACGCTGAAGTGCAAGTAAAAAACAAAGACTGACTGCAGTGAGATCTCTGAATGCACACAGAGCGAGAAAGTGTAGCTTGCATTTGTTTTTTTAAAAAAGCACTCCATTCCTGGCAGTTTTGTGAGGGGTTTTAGGGAAGGCTTGCTGGCTTCCTGTGGGACGTCACGTGACTTCCTATTCAGCTCCGGTATTCCTCCTCTTTCATCCGTGCTTTTCGCTTGTCTTCCCAACTGTTTGCCTCCCCTCCACCTCAGTTTGGTCCCGTTGCTGAGCCAAAATGGTCAAAAGGAACAAAAGAACTGAAAGTTGGTTTCATGTTCTCCCAATCTGATCGGACTCTACGTGTGCTTCTTTAACCCTCGTCTTAAAACTGTTACCACAATCTGCTCACAGTCCTGCTTTTTGACCATCAGTGTAACTCCTGAGGCAGCAGGGCCTCTAGAAGAGGAAGTGACAAAAATGTTTTGGAAAATTCATAAAGAGGAATCCAGAAGAACTTTTTTTTTTTCCTCCACCAAGATCATCTTGAGTCTTTCTAAACCTGGAAATGTTGTAGAGTTCAGTCACGGAAGCTCGAAGAAAAACAAAACATTAACTCCAAATATATATAGATATACATATTTATAAAAAAAAAAAAAATCTGAAGAAACTGAAGCGTTCGGTCTCCAAGCACGACAACAAGAACAACAACTTGGATCACAGCGTCGACATCAACATCAGTGGAATTCTAACTCAAACGAAGCCGGAGAATCGTAGTCAGAAGAAAAACAACAGTAACCTTTCTGACTGCTCAACTGTGCATGGCGTCGAGTTCACATCATGTACACACACATGCACACGCACACACACACACGGTGTGTTAAATACAGACAGTAGTAGTTTAGCAGCAAAAAATTCAACCTCACCCCCCCCAATAAATAAACACAGTCTCCAAATAGATTCAACCCAGAGTCACTCGCTCAGAAGGGTGTGTGTGCGTGTTTATGTGTGTGTGTGCAGGTACTAGGGAGAGAGGGTCACTCCGAGGGGAGGTGGGCTCATGCGAGAGGTTAGTGGGAAGTGATGATGAAGTTGGGCAGTCCTCCATCCTCTTCATCAGACATTAGAAGAGCATGCTCTGCCTCCTGTTGATCTTGCCGTTACCTGTAAGAAAAGGAAAAACTCTGAAAATACAATACCCATAATGCTTTTGCTTTAGATGCCATATGCAGCTTTCAGTTCAAAGGGGCACCACCAATGTTACAAGCTTGAGTACGACTCTACCTGTGAAAACAGTTGCATTATGTCTGCTGTAGTTCTGGAGGGACTGGGGGGAAAAAACCCGAATGATGTCATCGGGGTTATCTGGGTTTTTGCTTGACACTTAAAAATGTTTTTACAAAGAGTGTGCAAACCAGAGGTAGGTGCTTTTCAAGAACTGAGTCCAGTGTGAATCCAGCGTAAGTAGCCAGGGAGAATAGAAAAACTCATAACGCTACTGCTGCAGAGTTACATTATAGGAAATGTATGTTTTGAAGTTTGACCTACACTATGAACTATAAGTTAGGATATTTCTGCTTCTGCTGCTTCAGTTTGGACCAATTTTTAATCAATCAGTCTCCTGTGAACCCCCTTGTGAACTATTATAATGATTTTCTGTTCATACTTGCATTTTGGGTTTAAATTACAACCAATTTATATGCTTCAATATAAAAAAAAAAACCCTACTATTTTTCTTATACTGTCTGCATCTTTCTCTGTAAGACCCCCCACACAAAAAAGCCCATCTGCTCTGATTGGTCAGTGTTTACGGGTCTTCATATCTTAGCATCTAGGGCACCGTCATTGTAGCCAGGGAAATGACTGTTTCTGATTATAGCGACACTTTCTACCATTACAATTATATAGTAAAATCTTCGAAACCAAATTCTTTATAACCGAATATGTTCCATCTGGAACATGATACGAAATCATCAAGAAATTTATAACATTAGCAACCAAGATTACGTTTCCCCTCACGTTAGCATGTAGCTACATTTAATAATGTACTTGCAGCCAGTACTGTGTGTAGTGGCACTTTCTGCCGTGAAAAATGATCAATTTAAGCTTCTGAACAAGACTGGACATGATCCAGCAGGAGTGTGATCTGAAATTGGGGAGCAATTAATAAAATCAGCAACCAAGATTATGTTTTCTCTGATGTTAGCGAGTAGCTACATGTATCAATGTGCTTGCAGCCAGTAATGACTGTGTTTGGCTGCACTTTCTGCAATTAAATATTAACAATGAAAGCTCCAATTGCCAATAAAATTGCCAACAAAGATAACATGTTTCCCTGATGTTAACACATAGCTACATGTAGCAGTTTTATCTACATGTGCTGAGAGCAAATGACCATAAGAAGAATGTCACAACCTGATAAAAAAGAAAACGTTAGAGCCCAAGATTCAGAACATACATTCAAGTCATTATTTAAAATTGTGGCCACATTTAATATGAATATCTGATAATGTAATATTTTATATATGACAGAAATTAAGGAAAAGCATAAAAGGTTCCCTTTAATCACTCGAGTGCCTTTAACTGTTATTTTATGTACTTTCTGATAATTGCTACATGATCATATTAAGTGAGAAAAGTTTATATTTCTGTCTAATGATCCCACAACATTAAACTCCAAGGTATGTGGATGTGTTCCCCACCCACCTGTGTCTGGGTACGAGGAGTTCCTGTAGCCAGGGTCCCTCTGCAGCTGCACTTCTTTTAATGTGAATATTGATACACCTACAACAGAGAGGAGCTTCAGTCTACAGCAAAACAGCAGGAAAGTAGAAAAAGAGACGAAAAGATAGACAGGCCGCAGCTTTATTTAGCTGTGTGCGCGCTCACTCTCAGGCAGTGTGTGAACTCTCATCCCGAGCTGCCTGAAGTGGGGATGTTTCATCGCCTCTTCAGCTGAAGTCCTCTTCTTTGATTCATACTGCGGGGGCAGAAACAGGAAATATCAGCCATCCCGTGATTTTAGCAGATTACACTGTGGCTGTCTGCAATCAGTGATTCACTCCCATAAACTGAGACGAACTGAAACATATTAGAACTATGATTGGGAAAACGGTGATGGTACTACGCCTCCTGCTGTCTGCAACAGGTACTGAGGGAATGCATTTCTAAATAAAATGTGATGATGAAGAGAGAGATAATGGATAATAATTGTAAGAGGTTGTACAATTCAAGTATTTGCTGTCTTGTAATTGTTTATCCGTTATTGACTTTTCTTGTCACATGACCAAAAGTTCACATTTAGGCCATGTGATGACATCTATACCAGCTCCATTAACTGAATGACAACTGTGAGATGTGGTTGAAAACTCAGAAAGCCAGTTAATCGACCTAAACCTCAAATTGCTTGATTGATTCTCAAAGGACGTTGAAAAAATAGACAATACACACACTTTAAAAATCAATCAAGCAATTTGGATTTTAGTGCAGCATGTTTATTTTTCAACAATACAACTAATACTTCTTACAATAATGATATAAAGCAGTGAGTCCGGGCCGCGCATTTTGACAAGGAAGGAGGAGGAAGAGAAGGATGATTAAAAAAAGAAGAGGAAATGCAGGAGGAGGATCCACTATGTAAGTTAAAATATTGTCAAACATTCAGTTTTTAAGATACTGTTCTGAAATTTCCCAAACTATTTCTACTATGAGATCAAAATTTTGTCCTCTTTTCATGAACACTGGAGATTCATTTAGTGTGATTTTGCATTGGCTGTTTACAGTAATGTGTACTCTACAAACTTCTGATGCACTGTGGGCTCAATTTTTGACATTTCAAAAGTCTGTCTGGATCATTTGTGGAGGACAGTCTGATGCTGTGTAACCAGTTGTCAACTGAGCAAAAAAATGTAGGAACAGATAAGTTTCGTTAATTTAACAGTCATTGTGCAAAACAGAGTAATGGACTTTGTATGATGGAATTCCTGCAGCTAGAAGCATCTGATCATTTCTGCTCACTTAGTGCTAGATTTTGGTGAAAGTTGCAAAATCATAGCATGAATAATACGACTAATTAAAAAAAGAAACAATATTCAAAGTTTTACATTTTAAAGTTTTGCTGTAGCACCGCCATCAGGACTATTAGCCTGCAATTTTAGGTGAGGAACTCTGGAAAAGGACTGGACCCATGAGCAAAATTTTGTTCATGTTCATGCGTGGAAAGGCAGATTATATGGTAGGAGAATTACATTGGCAAAAAACAAAAAACTGAGCTCCTTCCCATTAATGATGTGCTTAAGTTACTTTTATGTATGATAATGTTTGAAATTTTAAAACAACACTAAAAAGTGAATAAAAATAACATAATTCTGCATTTGAAGAAATGGTTATCAAACTTTTTAAGTTTATAAGTTTAATACCTGCTATGTTTTATAAATTATTATTAGTTTAAAAATTCACTTCAAGAAAAGGGGGGGGGGGTCGGGACATCAGGTGCGAAATAAGCTTAATAAATACGTTAGGAGTGAATTGCATTCTGGGTAATGTGCAGGAAACACTCACTCTGAGGAAAGCCAGCAGCAGCTCGATGCCTTCGCCATCCAGCCTAGAGGAGACAAAAGGAAGAGGGACAGTAAGCTGCAGCAAGGGCTGATGGGATTGTGTGGACTCATGGGAGGAAGGAAGTGGACGGGTGTCTGTGAATTGTTCCACAGGATTTCCTGCCCGCGGCACACATATACGAATACACCATTACTGTATAAATGCAAAGGGGGCTGCGAAAAAATAATCATGGATGCAAAAAAACAAACAAAACACAAAACAAGGTGCAGACCCACACACTCAGACACAGTACCTGGGAGCGTGGTTGATTAACGGCTGTGGTTTGTATTTAGGGAAGTTGTAGGATTTAAACTCATCAATGGAGGAGATTCCCGGCCAGTTCTCCTCTGTGGGCGTGCCTGAAGTCACAGAATCACAGCCACTCAGATATTTTGCCAGGTTCTGTTCAATATGTGTGGTGAGACATTAGTGTTACTGTGGTAATCTGGCCTGGTGGGAGTCACTCACCGAGTAACCTGAAGATGAGGTGGAGCTCGTCCTCCACGGTGGAGCCGGGAAACAGCGGCCGACCTGCAGCCATCTCATAGAAAATACACCCAACACCCCTGCAGACACACAACCACAGAGTAGTTTCATTTTAAGGGGTGCAACTTACGATTATCTTTTTTAATATTATTATTAATCAGACTAAATGTCTCGTCGTCTGTTCCAGAGTTATGGTGTTGAGTTATGGCCCGAAAGGTTTTTCTATAGAAAACTATGATATTACAGTGAACTTGACCTTTGGGATGGAAAATGTCATGAAGTCATCATTTTATCACAGTGGACCTTTGTGTAAAATTTTGCCATCGTTAGCATATGAATTCTTGAATTCACCGAAAGAGTGACCGAAATACAGTCAGTGTATAGTTGAGTCCGACTAAATGTTTGTGCGAAATTTGAAGAAAGAAAAACAAACCCTCAAGGCACCCTCAAAAAAATGAATCCGAAGAGGTCACAGTGAACCTTGACGTTTGACCACCAAATTCTAATCAGTTTATTGTTGAGTCCAAGTGGAAATTTTTGCCAAAACTGAAGAAATTCCTTCAAGGTGTTCTTGAAGTATGACGTTCACAAAAGTGAGGCGGATGCAAGGTCACAGCGTCCTCTACCTTCAACCATCAAATTCCAATCACTTCATCTTTGAGTCTTTGTGAACGTTTGTGCCAAATTTAAAGAAATTTCCTCAAGGCATTCTTGAGCTATTGTTTTTATGAGACTGGAACAAACAACCTGAAAACATAATGCTATCGCCTGCACTGAGGCATAATGACAAAAACTGTGTAGTAAATATATTTGGTGTTTTTACTTGATAAATGACTCAAATTATTGAATGAGCATCACAAATATTATTTTTCTTTGATCAGCACTAGTCCAGTATTGGTAGCATGAGCAGCAGTGTACTTGTTAGGCTCTTACCACATGTCGATCTGTGTTGAATACTCAGAGGATCCCAGTAGAACATCAGGGGGCCGGTACCAGAGAGTCACCACCTCGTTGGAGTAGGTTTTTGTCGGCACAGACTTGGCCCTCGCTAGACCTGCCACCCCACCAAAGACATAAGCAGACATTAGAATTGTTTACACACGGAAGTGACATTACTGAATTTACTGCAACATATTTTTTGTCTGTTTTACAACAACAGGATTACTGCTGCTCTTTCATTCTCCCCAGCGTTAAAGAAAATATCAGCTGCTGCTGTGGTTCCTCTCACCGAAATCAGCTAGTTTGAGTTCTCCTCTCTCGTTGATAAGGAGGTTCTGGGGCTTCAGGTCCCTGTGGAGAACTTTCCTCTTGTGACAATACGACAGCCCTCGCAAAATCTGGAACAGGAAGATCTGGAAAGATATGTGTAAAAAACACAATGTGATTAATATGTCTTATCTTGTAAAAAGTGCATTCCATACTGTATAAGCAAAACTTTTTTTGTCTCCGCGCCGTCAATAGCTGTGGCCGGAAGCGCCATGCGATTTCAAGAACGTCCTGAGGGAGTTTTCTTCAAATTTGACACAAACGTCCACTTGGACTTATCTGATTAGAATTTTTTGGTCAAAGGTCAAGGTCACTGTGACCTTGTGTCTGTTGCATTCTCATAAATGCATGATCTAACAAGGAGTTTATTTAAATTTAGCACCAACATCCACTTGGATTCAAGGAGAAAATGTTTCGAATGTGGTGGTTGAACATCAAAGGTCAAGGTCACTTTGAAACCACAAAATATGTATTTAGCCATAAATCAAGAATTCATACAGTAATTTTGACAAAACTTGCAACTGCAACTTCAGTGGTTTGTGGGGGGTACAACTGCAAAGCGGTAATTCTAGTTTTTTCCATTATTAGTCTAAATTTCCCGATTTTAAGATGGGGTGTGCAAAAGAAATGTGCTAAAGAGACTTTAGTCCTGAAAGTCCCTGTGACTATTTGGTCAAAGGACCATTCAAAAGTCCAACTATGTATTGAAAATTGGTCCTGCAAAACACAGTGCAGTGTCATTTCTATTGAACAAAATTTTAAAAAAGCAGGGCTGAAGTATGGTTTACACATGCCATAGTGTCCCCAGCGTGAGGTTCACGTGTCAAAAATGATGTCATCTTGTCTTTCACGCCGAGCACAAAGGCTCCCACAGTTGTCATGCAACACTGAATTTTCGTAACTAGGTGCCAACTGCCAAAGCGGAAAAGAATAATTTTTCCCTTGGAGGTAAGCAACAGTGATTACTGCAGTACACAAATGCAGTGTTTGGCGGTATGTCTGTGTTTAATACTGTTGGCAGGCATTCTTCCGTTCACACTCATTGATTTCTTGCTTATTTACAGAACATTTTGTTTCTCCACCCCTTTGCATTTCGGATCAATGAACAGCGCATCTCTGTGCATGCGCATAGTGCCTTACGTGAGTATAAACAAAACTTGAGAAGATCAATGTTTGTTTTTTACAGCAACGGAAAACAGCTTCACAAAGTAAAAAGGGCCGAATACAAATTTAATCAGGAAGAGTAAGATATGTCCTCACCTTCACATTGTGCATGCTCATTATGTTTCCACAGTCATCCATGTACTGCTTCAGGTCCTTATCCTACCGGAAGAGATGATACCATCAGACAGGAAGCAGAACCAGTGAAACCCAGAGATTTCTATTTCATGCACATTTCACTTCGTCTTTTATCAATATGCTATTTCACACATCCTGTTGATGCAGCATATTTCCTCATAAAGCAATAATCTGTGTTAATGTTTCTGCTCATTTCCTACATTCCCTTCCTGTTTGACATCACCGTCGACCCTTTCCCATCTGTAAGCTACAGAGTTATTTGCCTTTTGTTGTTCCAGAATATGCAAAAGTAATGACAACTACCTGATATTGTTCTTATATAATTTGCCATATCCTGAAAACTTCTCATCCACTCTAATAAATTAGCATTATAGACCTCACTGTTTTCCATATCTTTTTTAATTCAAGAGGAGTAAATTTACCTGGGAGGGTTGGCAAAAGTGAAAAAACAAATCATTACGCATGGATAACATGGGGAAGTAGTGAGTCTTACCAGGTACTCGAATACGAGTGTGAGGCTCTTGTCAGTGTGGACGATGTCGTGAAGTGTCACGATGTTGGCGTGTTTGAGGTCCTTCAGTAACGACACTACAGAAACAAAGACAAATAGGTGCAACACAAAGAGAGACACGTTACACTCTTAATTACCAAATGCCCAATGACTCAAATCTAAACTACATATACTGTCATGTGGTTGTATACCTCTGTGCACCAGTTAAGTTACCCTTATAGTTTACATCCATGTCTGTGAAAACGTAGATGCTTCACACACTCCTTCCTCTCTGCAGCACAGAAGATCTATACAGTTGGCACAGTTTCAAGGTGGGCACCAAAGGTTCTCAAGTTATGGCCACAAAGATGTTTTTTTTACGTCACCGTGACCTTGGCCTTGTCTTTTGACAACCAGATTTTAAACAGTTCATTCTGGAGTCCAAGTGGACGTTGGTGCCAAATTTAAGTAAACTCTTTCAAGGCCATCTTCAAATATTGCATTCACAAAAATGAAAAAAGTCCCTCAAGGTGTTTTTGAGATATTTCCTTCACAAGAATGAGATGAATGCACAGTCACCGCGACGTTGACCTTTTACCATGAAAATCGAATCAGCTCATTTTTTTTGCATTTACTTGAACGTTTGAGAGAAATTTGAAAGTGGCAGACGAGGTCACAGGGTCCTTGAACTTTAACCTATGACCACCAAAATCTAATCAGATTCATTGTTGAGTCAAAGTGTAGAATTCATAGAAATTCCCTTGAGGCGTTATTGAGATATCGTGTTAACAATAATGTGCTGGACGAACGGAAGGACAACCCAAAAACATAATGCCTCCGGGCCTTGGCTATCTCCGGTACAGAAGCATAAAAAGGATGGTATATACAAATTTATATTTTTATTTCTGGAAAGGCATGATTTGTTTAAATTGATGTGTAGAATTAATTGAAGTTCAAGCTCCAGTGTAACAATTTTGGAGACAAAAGCACATTACCTTCTCTGATGGCAGTGCATGGCGCTCCCTCCTCATGCTCCAGCCGGATCTCCTTCAGTGCCACCAGGTTGTCCGTCAGCTTACTGCGTCCTTTAAATACTGTGGCGTAGGTTCCCTGAATAAAACATACAACGCTGGTTTACTATTACTGATTTAAAGTGAACTGTGAAACCCATTTCCTTTATTAACAGTGTCACATAGGATTTCAGCAATTCCTCACCTCTCCCAATTTGTCCAGCTTAATGTATGTCTCCAACTTGCCAAAACCAATCTCCGACTGAGAAAAAAACAGAAGCCAAAGTGAGAACTAAGCACAGATTATGTTAAGGGGCCACTGATAAATCTCATTTTTGACACGCTAACCCGCTCAATCTGTGATTTAACTGTTCCTGCAAAACCAGAATAAAGCTCATAAACGGATTTGCGAGATTTTTTTATTCAGGGAGTGAAGCTTCCACAAATCTTTAGATACCTCTTTATATGAACTAAAAATGTAACAAATGAATGTATTGTAATCCGGGTAATCTTCTGACTATTGGTGTAGAAACTGTTCTCTGTGCCTGATGGATTTCTCTGTGTATGAGTGTTGAACAGACTTCCTTGCTTTTTGTTTCAGGACTGACACGAAAACATGACACTCAATATTTTAGATCAGATGCTTTAAAACTGTGTGGCACTTGAGCTACTTAACATCCTGTCTCACCTAATTGCAGCAATTAGCTTCAAAAGTACCAACTCTTAGAATAACTCTGTCATATCCTTAACTCAGACATGATACCCGTATTTTTAGATATAGTTTGACTTGCACTTTGGGAGAATACCTTTGATGTCCTTCATGAATAAACATCCATAAGGCCGCTTAGAAATCATAGGAAAAAAGATGCTCCTTAAAAGAACTTGTCTGAGAATCATCACGTTTTTAGTTTTCTTCAGCATCAAAGTAATCTAGTGTTTGTCTGTACATTCATGGGTACACTGCTAACAGGAAATGCTACTGGATTATTTGTCATAATGTAGATTTTGTTAGTGTCAGAATTTGAAAATCCCTATAAAAGGTCAATGAAAATATTTCTTCTATCATTCCTCACTGTAGCTGCTGGGAAAAATCATAAAGGAACACTTCAGCCCAGTTACTCACCCTGTATTGCAACGAAATTTGTGAAGAAAACTTTTTCTCTCATGCCTCCAAGGTGAACAGTATCGAAAAACAGAGACAGTTTTTGATGAATTGAAGTCATTGGGGTCCAGTAAAACTTTCTCAAAACATCTGTTTACAAACTCTTACACAACTCCTGCAGTATAATCCAAGTCTTCACAAATGCACAGTTCCTTCTGACAGGGAACTAAATGAAAATGAAACGTATCACTGCTCTTTTCAAAGCCAGAATCAGTAATTTGACCTTGATGAACACAAAAGCTGCTGGTCTACCGCTCTGGTGAATCTGAACTAACCCTTTAAACTTAAAAGTCACACAATAACACAAACAAACTAACTGACTGAGGCAGCAGTAGACAGCAGCTCCCATGTTCAGCCAGGTAAAATTCCTGTTTTTGTCAAGACTGGCTTTGAAGAGACGATAGATAAGTGTCATTCTTAGTTCAGTTCCCCGTTGAAATGCACAAGTTGTGTAAGAAGATGTTTTATTTTAAACATATTTTTAAGTAAAAAGATGTTTTGATACAGTTTTGCTGTTGTTAAACAATGCCCCCTTCTACTGCAATTCGTAAAAAATTTTCTCCATTTTTGGAAGTTTAGTTCACTGCAGACAAGCAAGAACAACAATGTTTTCCTTAAAAAATCAGCATTACACAGGGAGAGTAATAAGGCTCATTTACACTGCCTGTTCAAGGTGGGAATATCACACCGTTAATGTGGCCTTGCTGTTCTGCATATGCAGTCTGATGATGGAAAGGGGGGACAGAGTGGTTTCGCCTCTGAACCAGGAATGGAGGTAGTAACAATGCAATGTTAAGTCGGACAAACCATGGGCTGCACAGGTTTGACGTTTTCACAAGGTATTTATGTGTACGTCCCACCAGGGTACATTTAAAAAGCAGCTGTTAGCATAGCAGCTAATACAAAGAAGATGAACAGCAGCCATAAATGTCTGCAAACAGGGAAAACAATGACAACTGGGAGCTCCTTACGTTCCGAGCAGAGGACGAGATCAGCCGCCATGTAACAGAGATGATAAATGATTGTGATTGATGTGTTATATAATGGTTGTGGTTTAGAAAGTGCTGCCAACGCATGTGTTATGTCAAGCTAGGGGCGCACTCTTGTGTTAAACATCACGCCCGTAATGCCTATAGCCTGCATATAAAGATGGAAAAGTAGGAAAAGTGCAGGGGCGGTATAAAGGGGGACTTCGTTGCAGCCCTTTAGTGTGATCTATGTGTAAAAGTGGCTACTGATATAAGGATAAGGAAAATAACAATACATTAAAGCACTAAAAGGATAAGAAATGCAGCAATTTTTACCTTTAAAAAGAATTTTAAAACGGTGTCCACTTTGCTCTTAAAATACCTTTCGTAAGCTTATGTGCCACTGTTTGCCAGCTTCTGATATACATAAAACCTCCATGTCAGAGGCTCAGGCTCAGTTTTATGATCTAATTTGATGGCAAGAGGTGACACTCGTGACTCCAGATTAACCCATCCTGGTCTCACACCGGGCCAGTTGCCATGGTAACCTGCACAGAGGGAGTCTGCACCTCAAGGCAATAAAAAAGGTAGCACACACAGACACTGACCAGCGAGGCTCTGCGGGAGCGGCGGCTGAGCGGCTGGTCGAAGGGCGGGCTGCTGAGCTGCAGCTTCTCCAGGTAACCGTCGGGAATTCGGATGTCTGCAGGCAGCGACAAGCGCTTGTTGAGGTCCTAGAACACACATATTAAAAAAAAAGTTTTAAACATTTTGAGTTGAAAGTTGCGCTTATACTTTGACATTCCTTTAGAGGAGTGAGGGTTTCTTTAGGTGAGGAGTTTTGCACCTTTGTAAAAGAAGCTGAATATGTAAAATCAAAAACATCAATAAACCAAATGCAAGCAACTCATGTTTCTAAACATCACACTGTCAGTAAACAACTAAGCTCTCCAGTATAATTCAATTGCGTATTATTATTGTACTTCCTTTTACATATATTTTGTGTTTTAATTATCCTTTTTTTTCTCTTTTTTGGTTTGTTTTACTATAGATTAATATGTTTATCTATTTGCTATTTTCTGTTTCTGTTTTTTTTTTACTGTTCTACAAACATATAAACAATAAAAATCTTTTGGTCATTAAAAAGACAAAAACATCACACTGTAAGTTAACCATAAGAGCTTTGATGAAACCTGCTCACATCATAGCACATGATGAGAAAATATACTGCGACATGCCTTGTGTCTATAGGTAATATGGGACATGTTTAAACAGCAAGACAATGCAAGATACTGAGTCCACCCACCCACCCACCTACACAAACACACACGCACACACAAGGCCTGAAATAACTCGCTCTCATCTCCTCC
The DNA here is from genome assembly GCF_008729295.1 of Plectropomus leopardus. Taxonomy (NCBI): domain Eukaryota; kingdom Metazoa; phylum Chordata; class Actinopteri; order Perciformes; family Serranidae; genus Plectropomus; species Plectropomus leopardus. Next base: position 18,524,093 of record NC_056484.1, read on the forward strand.
TACTCCCGGAGAGAGAAGACAGAGATCAGGTCGATCACCATCTTATGGAGGGTGAAAATAAGAGGCGGCGTGTTGAAGCGTGACTGCCGCTGAACAGCCAGACCTTTACAAGCCAAAATCAGATTGCCATTATGAAAAAACACAACAGCGAGAAAACCAGGCAATAATAAAAACAAATCATATGTGTATTTATTAATGTCTATAGCTCATACTTTCAGTCTGTATTCACACCGCAGGCTGTCAGTGTTAATATCTCACTGGGCTCTTATCTTGTTGTTGATGATCATATCTATTCTCGGATCAACACCAAGACCAAATCTGATGGCGATGAGCTGATATAATACTGACTGATGTGGGAACAAACAAAAGTGAGTGGAGCAAAAATACAGCGAGACAAGATGTCACATCTGCTTGCTTCTTGTGCGCGCTTTTAAGTTTGGCCTCTCCACAAATACCATCGGCTCATCCGCTCTCATTTCATTACAGCAGCAGTGCTTTGTCCTTTATGACAACGCTGCTCACAGAGGATGTATTGTGACAACTGAGAGTTCAAAACAAAATCTGCGGCTCTGTGGAGAGCATATCGGTGTCTCGAAGAGGGCTGGTATTATATAACGCCACTCCGTGCTGCTTTCTCTCCGATGTAAACTGGTGTCTTCAAACTGAAATGTCAGTCTGTAACAGATTTTGTGTGTCCTCTCAGCTTTTCATCTATTTTTATGAAATGTGCTGTAGATTCATATTCACTCAGTTTGTGAAGCACTTTGTCAGCCTGGTTTAACCAAATTGTTGCAAATCTAAACACCTGCGTATAGTGTTGAAAGAATTCATTGATCAGTCAGTTAACAGAAAATCAGTTTCTAACAAATTGCTAATTATTACTGTTATACTTTTTAAAAAATAATTGTTTGCTTGTTTATTGTTTATTTATGAAAACACAAAAGTTCTGCCTGTGTAGTTTCTACTTGGTGCATGTCTACAACTGCATGATAATCTTGCTGTGACTACAAAAAAAGCCCATCCTACTCTGATAATATTCGTGATAGGACTATCACTACCAAATCTACCGCTTGTACATATATACTGTAAAACACATTCAGCACAGTGAACCAAAGAATACAGTACAATGTGACAATGCCCAGAGGTGGAGTCTTTCTTGTCTAAAGAGGCTTTTCTGATGGGATGTGTGATTGGAATTGACAAACCTTGTACTCTGACAATTTTCTCCTCAATGGTGACTGTGACTCAGTAAAGACTGAGGCTTTTAGGTTTGACAGCTGCAAAACAACAATGCTAATAAAGAGGTGGTAACCTCCATGTACACTCCGTATTACTAAATGGGTTACCCTACTGTACAACATGATAACTACCTCTGGTAGATAACATTGAAGCTTTGGCTAAGGCAAAAGAGAAAAAAAAAAATCTGTCTGAGAGGGCCATGATTGGCCCCCGGGCCAGACTTTGGACAGACCTGACATTATTATTGATAATGGATATGAGGAAACTTTAGGTCCTACTTAGAAACCTGTCTGTTCTAAGCACTATATTCATCCACCTCTGTTTGTATTATGTTCAAAATGGATTGTTTAGTTGATTTGCTCCATATAATATCCTGCAGCCGCTCTCCTGCACTGGCTTTGGATATAAAAGATGTACTGTATGTTTGTGGTGCCACATGGTTTTATGTAACAGCGTCCTGTTTAATTATAAAAAATGTGACGCTTCTGAGGTGACAATGTGAAGAAACACCTCACTTCTAAATAGAGGAGTCAGTAGGCGAGCGTACACTGTGTCCTTAACCTCCTTACTGACACAATACGGCTTCATTAAAACCTTAGCCGGTATCACAAGAACCAGAAGAAGAGCAGCACACTTCCATTCGCGTAACAGCAACAGACCTTACGTGTGTGTATGTGTGTGTACCAGGTTGACTGATTATCACCAGATCCTTGAGCTCCTCTTGCTTCGTGCACCTCCAAATGAGATAAACACTCAAAACAGGTGAAAAAATAGGTCACAGTGTGTGAGAGCGCCAGACGAAACATCAAGGATGTTAAGGTGGGTTTTGTCACATATGCTGCTCTGCCAGCAGGGGGCAGGAGGCCTCCAGGCTGCAACGATCACCCTTTTCAGAATAAACTCCCCCCATGTGCAATATTTATTAAGATAAAGATGATTTATTTGGAATGTCTGCGTGTTAAGTAGCCAATATTTTGAATCATTTCAATTACAGAACAGAGGTTTACCACCTTTTTTAGCTTATGTAACGGCCAGTGTGGAACAATATTATCAGATGCCTGAGAAATGAAAGATGGCTTGCAGCTCAGAAAATTCAGCCAGAAACCACCGTGATATTGAAAACCAGCAGGCAAAGGAGTCCCCTGATAATCATGAGGAGTTTTTCCCCCATTTATCTTTTTCAGATTTTATTTGCTGAGCTTGTGTAAGAGACTGTGTCGAGTGTACCCTGAGGGCCACTGGAGCCAATTTATCATCTTTGACCTAGTGAGAAGCTTGTTCCGGCTGATGAAACAGCTTTGGGTAGGAAAAGAGGTGCAGCCTGGAAATACGAATGAAACATGGAAATGACTGAGTTTTCTGTTATAACTGTGTCCTATTTTCAGTAGTGCCATTCCACTAAAACTACTAAAAACTGAACCACTAAACCCCTACCACCTGTTTTGGGCCTGACAAATACATTTAAGTGGGATGAGCTACTTTTTTGTCTTTTACTTTCAGCACCTACAAATATTCACAAAAAACTTATCTGGAATACTGAGTTTAGCTGCTAGGAAAGCAAGTACATGGAAACTGCTTCAGCCAGACGCCCCATCTGTAGAGAAGTGGTATGATATCATTCTTGAAATATTTTTAACGGAAAGCATAACCTTTTTTAAATGAGGATTCAGGAAACTGAATTTGAGGAAATGTGGGGAAAGTGGAAAATTGCCTGAAATGCCCCTCCTTTGTTTAAATATGATTATTCAGTGCTTTCATTTTATTTGTATTTGTCTCAAATGCAAAACACCCCATGGTGTTTCTTTGTTCTTTTGAGTTTCTACATTATAAAAAAAAAAAAAAACAACACAAAAAATGGAAAAGAAGCCCTTGATAAAGAATAGGTTCGTACCTGTAACTGTTGCACAACAGCAGAGAGCTGTTTTGTGTTGTTTCTTTTGGATTGTTTGTTGTTTGTCTGTTAATTTATCATCATTATTATAATAATAATTATTGTTATTGTTGTTGTTTTTTATTCATTTAGATGTCTTACTTTAATTCGTATTTTTCTCTTCTTTTGTTTCTTTCTCTTTTCCCTCTCATTCTACTTTTGGGTGATTAATATAGTTATTTGATGACATTATGCTGTTTTCCCTTTGTCACTTGAATGTTTTTTGTAATCTGTAAACCTGTGGGTTGGTGGGCAAGATGGTAGGGGTTGAAATGATGACAAATACACATGTTTAGTACCCTTTTTGTGGGATAAAAGCTCTGTTAATGTAAAAAAAAACAAAAAAACTGGAAACAATGGTTCACTCCGTGTATGTACCTAACTAACAATGTCTGTGTTGTGCAATAGATCAACGAAATAAAGAAGAAATGTCCAAAAAAAAGCACTAACAAATGAATATTTGCTTGCCTGTAAATAGATGTTTCATTTTAAGAGGGCAGAAAAGGTGTTGGAAATAAAAGATCAGTTTATCAAAGTGGGACTGATGTTCTAATGTAAAGCAGGTGCTCAAATGCCAACATGATATGTAATGCCACACTTCACATATACATCTTTGCAAGACGAACAAAGGAGACTCCTCTCCCAGCATGCTTTGGAGCCGCGAGCCGAGACGGCCGCCATGTAAAGAGTCACTGTGGTTACAGCACAGATTATCACTGCATCTCTTTACCAGCCGCTGCTATGGTCCTAAGGGAGCAGGACTGCTATCAGTATCATGACGCTCAGACACCGAGAGCCCATTAGGAGCCAAACAATCCTCCCCCCACACTCCCCAATCAGATCTCCCATGTGGGCGAGGGAGAGAGGAGGAGGTGAAGAGCAGAGCAGAGCAGACGGAGAGGGGCTGAGAGTGGAATGTCGCCATGTAAGCCATTTTTGCCATTTCAGTATGTCGAGTGTGTGCGTGAGTGTGTCTCACCTCCATGGAGATCCGTCGGTGGACGCGGTTCCGCAGGCAGACACCAGTTGGGGATTGCACCTCGTCTGAGGACGTTCCCGATGCTTGGTCGCTCTCCCCGTCTGAGCCCATCTTCAGGTTCTCATGTACAATATCTACGGACAGAAAAAAATCATAAAAGATACATAAACATACAGAAACACAAGTCACAAGACATTTTCCAATGGGTGCAAAATAGAGCTGCAATGATTGATTATTTGTCAGAGATGAATTAACCTACAATTTGTTGAATAAAATAAAAAGTGAAAAATTCAAATCTATAACTTCTTAAAGCCTAAAGGGATTCTTCACATTCCTGGTTGTGTCCAATCAACATCCTCAAACCAAAAGATTCGACATTTTCAATCATGTAGCTGAGAAAAGCAGCCAATTTTCACATTTGAGAAGCTGGAAACAGGGCAGGTTTGGCATTTTACTAGACAAATGACTAAAATGATTAATCAGTGACCACAGTTGTCGCAAATTAATTATCTGCCAATCAACAAATCAAATAATAGCCAATATGTTACAATGCTAGAATTGATCAACTTTGGGAACTGGATTGAACTTATTGGGAACAGATTTCACAACAGCATCATCATTACTTTTATGAAGTTATTAACTCTGGAAAGGGGGTTATCGTTTGGCTTGTTTGTTGGCAGGATTTTGCAAAAACTACTGGCCTGATTTTCATGAATTTTGATGGAAAGGTGTAGCATGGGCCAAGGAAGAAGCTATTTAATTTTTGAATCTGACACACAAATTCTTTTTTGTACATTTGACATTGGAAAAGGTCTGAACTCTACGACTGCCCCTCTAGTTTTATTCTCAGTCACAGTTTTCATAAGTTAGTTGTTCTCAAACTGGGGGCGGGTCCACTCAGGGTGAGGTGCTAAACTTAAATTCATTTGAACCATATAAACAGCAGTCATTTGGATTGTCAAACACAGGCGTTTCTAACAACATTGCTGCATTGCACTACAGGAACTGCTGGAGCAGAGGCATCGTTAATGTTGTTAGTTCCACTTGTGATTTTCCTGCTTTGACAAGTCGACACGTCTGCTGTGAAAAATGGGATTCATTTGGAAACGATGAAGGATTAAGAGCGCCCTAATGTTGCAAGGCTAGCAGAGTTCCTGATAGCAAGGTTTTATCAGAGAGCAAAAAGAAATATTAATTAAAAGCAGACTTTTGACAATGATAAAAAGAAAAACTGGTGGTCTTTATCTGTCAAACGCTTCGGTCAAATTAAAAGAAGAAATCTACTTTGTTCTCGGGTTCACTGTCAGTATACGGTTGCAGGTGAGTGTGTGTCTTCTGAATAAAATTTAACATGTATTTTTTTAGTCACAAAACAGAAACTAATGAGAAATATGAGAGAAAACAAGGCTGTGTGATATGTGAAAAAACATGCAATACCTGACAATGTTGAATATCCAAATAAAAGTATCACTTGTGATAAATAAACAGCCAGTGCATTGTATTTAATTTTGTTATTCTGCTGCTTTCAGTATAGTGCTATAATGCAACAAATTGCTTGTTGAATTAAAAAAATCTATATCTATTTCCAACATGCTTTTATTGAACAAATTAAATATTGAACTAAACACAAAGTCAGTGATCATAAAAGAATGGTAGTTACATTTTGATATGCAGTTTTCTACTGATACTCATTTTGAACCACCTCAAAAAAATCTGGGTCCAATTACCAAGTATTTCGCGATGTGTTTATTGGTTTATTGTGCAAGCTGAAAAAGCTTTGATGATTTATATATATATATATATATATATATAATATATATATATATATATATATATATATATATATATATAAATGCCAGCTCTAAAAGGACACGTGCTGTTTTTTTTCTTAATCATATTATTTTAATAAAAACAACATGGACATCTGCTTCTGCTTTCAAAGCCATTACAAAAAAGTTTGGGAACAATTGCTTCTAGAAAATGCCGAAAGCTGTAGTAGTGCTGCGAGTAGCTGACAAGCATTTGCAGTACTCAAAGTAGCTACATTTAAATTGAATATTTAGGGATCATTTCATTAAATCTTATGACTGAAACTCCTGAAACAGTTGAAATACACACATCTATATTTTTACACGAAACGCTACTTTAATCTCTCTCTATGTCTCTCTAACCCCCTCTCTCTCTCTCTCCCTCTCTGTCTCGGTCATCTCCTCTCACACCCTTGTAACCCCCGAGGCCAAAGATTAAACACTCCAACCCGCACCACTTCCTCCAGGGCAGTAAAACTACCACGACTACCATGGCACAGCAGGAGCAAACACACTGATGTACAAACCACATGCATCCCCCTACTCCACACACACACACACACACACACACACACACACACACACACACACACACTAACACGGTTAATGACTAACCATGGTTGAGAAGCTCTCTGTCATCAGTGTGTCAGCGCCTCCAACCATGTGGTCTGTCATCAAACGTGAAAGCACACAGAGACATCTCTGCAAGATTTCTGTTGCTGGAGATTAACTGTTCATGATTTCAAACATGTTAATCCTGATTATTCCGCTAAATTATCACCCCGAAGACGATTTATTATAATTGTTAGCCTAGATTTCAGGGAGCAATTATTGTAATTTCAAGCTCTTTCTCTACTCTACTCTACCGTATTGACTAACTTCACGCCATGAATCCTATTTTATTACTCTGCAGTTCGGCCTCGAGGAGAAAGAACTCTTTGCTCCAGAATATGAACCTGTCTGCGGTCACCTGATTAAAAAACAAAATCTCCTTAGATGGAAGGAAATGCTGATCTATATTTAAAAACTGATAGTTTTCAGGATTTTCTTGTGATGATATCCTGCCTCTATTGCACTCTGCATATTACTCCACAGATGGTTGAAGTGAGGTTTCTCTGCTGCTTCTCCATCTGAACTTTGGTTTGGGTTACAGTGGAAGAACTTGATATACTGCAGGAGGTCTTTAACTGGAACAGAACATATCACCCTACAGTATGTTGTTGAAATTCGCCATAATAGAGAGGCAAACAAGACAAGTCATGTCTGTCTTGCTTAAAAAAAAGAGCAAAACAGGATATAGAAGAAGGTGAGAGAGGTACAAAGAAAAGGGGGAGGAACAGGAAATTGTTCAAAGTTTCCATCTGCTCCACATCCTTTCTTAACCTTTCCTAAAAAATATTCCTACTTTCTCTATTTCCCCTCTACAACCACCCACCCTCATCCATCTACGTCTCAGCCAAAGGCCTAATTTATAAACCATGCATACACACAATTTTATGCATAAACTACACATATACACACTTCTACATGTAAAATTGGTGATTAATTAACTCGTGTTTGAGAATATGTGCACATTCAGAATCGCTCGTAGCCATGCATGCCAACAAACCCATGTAATACACAGGTGGAATAGCAGGTATCCAGCACTCTAAACTCTAAAGTTGATTTTACTTTAAAAAATCTTGGAAACTGATTGCCTTGAAAAATGTAAGTAAATATAACTCTTATAAGTATGTTATAAGTCTTATATTTAGTTTATATCTAACTGTTAAGTTTACTTAAAATTTAGTCATGCTTACTTAATTTTGTGAAGTTGTTGTAACTTAAAAATGACAAGTTTAATTAAATCACACTTTCTAAGTTTCAGCAACTTAAGTGAGTCAAGTTTACTGAGCTATGTATCTGTATTGTGCTGAATGCAAACGTGTCAGTCACATTTGCATTTTCTTAAACATGTTAAGAAAACACAACTCACAGATCTCCTAACTTCACCACTGGCAAAATCCTCTTCGTCATGATCTATCAAGTCAGACTAACTCGGTTTACTGAAGTGTCTAACACTTGGACAGTACAAGATAATTTCACTTGTTATTTTTAAGATGCAAAAACTTCACAAAATTAGGTGAATACAGCTAAATTATGAGTAAATTAAACAATAAGATATAAAGTAAACATAAATTGAGATTAACAGTTAGATTTAATTTCCTTTTTTATGGCAATCGGTTTCACTGTCAATCACATGAGCATAATTAATGTGTTTTTTTTTTAAGTATTACAGTTTTACAGCTGACAAAGGACACAGGAATTATCAAGATTGCCGATTTCCTATAACTGTCTCTCTGCTATTGTAATTAACGGTCAGTTGTCTGCCGGAAGTGATTGTTGTCATAGCATGACGTAACAGTCTGCGGTCTCAAATTGGTTTCAAACGTAACAGCATTGCTAATGGGTTATTTTGTATTTCTTGTTAGAATGTTTTACAGTGTACGTGAACATCAGCTGACAGGAAGTAAACATGGATCCAAGCTGTTCCCAAGCAATGCAATACCAGTGAAATGGTCTGTATAGTAGCTTCCATCCAAGTTTTTTCCCTACGCATGAGGGATTCACAGGAAATGGTGCATGTGTTGTTTCTGATGTTATTTAATTGATATCAGCCTCAGTGTTTATTATTTATTCTCATTCTGCTGTATCCAAGCTGTATTATGTCATTGTTAAGGCAAAACCAACATTTCCTTTTCCTATTTCCTGCTCCACATTAAAACCATTCAACTGGCAAAATACTGAGTGGCTTTTATTGCGGACCAATCAGAGAAAACTAAAGAAGTTAGTGATAACTGTTCATCACAAATCTACAAAACAAGAAAGTGGCCTTTTATGGCATTTTTTAAAAAAAATAATTTTATTGCAGATGACTTTTAATTTTTGCAGGGGAGTAATTGAATAAGAAGAAGCTGTTAGAGTGAGCTGTTAGATGAAGCCCTCCCACTTCTCAGCAAGGTAGCCAACTCCTGACTTTTGTTGTACCCTGCAGTCGTGTGGAAAAACACCATGAGCAGCATGAAATAAGATTGTGCGTTCTCATGGCCATCAGGCAATGGAAAACTTTATTTATTTGGCTGCACTGTAAACGGATACACCAGTCACTCTTCTGTTGTATTTGAACAAAGAAGTTCTTTCTCAGAGCTGTAGTTTTAAATGGCACTTCTGTTACCACCAGTAAGTGCTGCCAACCAGCCAGGATTTAAAGTTTCAGGATTAAAAATCTAACTTCATTGTATTTTAAGTTACTTCATCTTTATCCGTCATCAGTGCTACTTTTGTCGACAACACGCAATTCCCAAGCGGCAACCTCTGGGGCTGAAAAATATTTACATCCTGGTACAAAACCTGGGTTTTGTACCAGGATGTTTTAATGAAGCTAATTTTAATATCCATGACACGGACATGGTATTTAGTATATTTTGTTTGTTGCTTTTTTCTCAGTTTTGTTGTTGTTTGGTTGTGTTTTAGTTAATATAGCCATGTATTCTTCAGTGATTGCTTGTTTTTGGTTGTTTCTGTATTTATTGTATGTACCTCTGCATCACAGAAGATTAAAGTTCCCCCTCAAAAGTTCTTCCTCTAAAGTTTTCCGAGGTTTTAAATAAAATAAACGATGGTGATGAACTGTACGAGGGGTGGATTTTTATAGAGCTCACCCATTTAAATTTCATTAAGTCTTAAGGTTATGCATAATTAAGGATGTGGCCGCTGTGAATGACAGTCTGTGTGTGGATAGTGTCCTCGGGACCTCAGTCAGATCCCCCTCTCGCTCCACCCTCTTGTCTAAATATTGGCACTTTTGGTTCCGAAAAAACAAGATGGTGATAGCCAAAATACAGAACTTGAGACTTCAACAAGGGACTCCACAGACCAATGGGTGACGTAATGGTGGCCTTTTTTTTTTTTTTTTTTTTAACACCGTCTATAATTCCACACTAAAGCTGCTAGGACTTTCAGAGCTAACCATATATGGCATTCTGGGGGCATTTTTGCACACAAATGAGCTGTATGTGTACAAGCAGATGAATATGTGAGTACCTGTTTGATAAATATGCAGGCTTTTTAAATGCACACATTTGGAGTGTGTTCTAGGGATGCTTTGATAAATGAAACCTTACTGTGATATTTTCTACAAAGTTCTTCCTCTTTCTGTCTCCTTTCTTTTACTTCCCTATAACTGAGACTTTCTTCCTCCTAACCTCATTACTCTCTCGCTATAAACACCTTGCAAACAACTCATTCTCATCCCACTTTCCCTCTTCAACTTGTCTACTCTTTGAAAACCAAATGATTCCTTTTTTCTGTCACTTCTGTCTCTCATTTGCATGTTTCTTGCCCGACTTCAAAAAACGCCTCCGATATCTTTTGCCTCCCACTTCTGCCTTTCTTTCTCCTTCACATATTTCTCATTTGCTCATATCTTGTTTTCTCTTTTATGAGGTTTTCTTAGGCAGCAGCCGATCTGACTATTGCCTCAACACATTCCTCCGCTACCTGTGCTTTTCTAACTTGTGTGCCGCCTCTCCATATCCTTCAGATGATCTCATCTGTCCTACTTTTTTCCCTTTCAATCTCCTTTTACTTTCACATTCCTCTCCATTATTTCCTGCTATTTCATATCTTCCCTCATCCATAACTCCCAAATTCTTTCTCTCATCATAACACTGTCACTTTCTCCCATCATTCCTTCACCTGAGCCAAATCTGACTCCTGCCCAAAAGCTGTTTTCTAATCTTCCTACACTGTTTTTCTTTTGCTTTCACAAATCTCTTCTTTTGCCTCACTTCTTCCTCTTTCCAAAAACCTTTAAAAGGTTTCATTCTTCATACCATTTCAGATCTTTCTTTTCTGATCATCTCCACACAAACAGCCTCCGTGTCCCTCCCCTTCTCAAGTCTCTTTTGTACTTGTTCAGATTTTATGATATTTCTTTCTGTCTACTTATTCTCTCTGCTGTCTTTAGCAGCTTTTCTAATAAGCACACAGAGTGTGGCAGCAGTATGCGGTACATCAATGTCCTACTTAACTGTCCTGTTTTTAGATCCAAGTCCCTCTATCTAGGCCAGGGTCCAGTGCGAGGCTCAACAGGTCTTCTAGTGCGTCACTCGTCTACAAACATTTGCTTAGAGAGGCATCAATCAGGCTCTGTGTATTAACTGAAATGATGAGCATTATTATACCATCACTATAACAAACTCTAAATGGTAAAACCTCTAATTTTCTTTCAAAAACATGGGGAGAAGGCAATGAGAAATTTAACAAGACATGGCAAAAAAATTAATAAAAGAAAAAGTTAAATATGTTACAAAAAAATTATCTGAAAATATGCAAAAAAAAAAAAAAAAAAAGTAAAAAAAAAAAGACAATGCCCCAAAACCACCTAAAATGTATTTTAAAAATATAGGTATAGGTTTTGTCTGTAATATAATTTTATATTAAAATCAAAGTAATTACAAATATTGTTTTCTGGAAATATTTTAGAATATTTATGTAAAGCCCTGGCCCCCCATCCTTTTATTTTTTTTGTTTTATTTTTTGGGGCTTTTATTGCCTTTTATTGACAAGACAGTGTGAGTGTGAAAGGGGGAGACATGCAGCAAAGGGCTAAGGCTGGACTTGAACCCGTAGCCGCTGTGGCGAGGACACAGCCTCTGTACATGGGGTGCCGCTCTATCCACTGAACCACCAGGCGCCCCTTTTTCTCACAAATTTTAATTTCATTTTCTTGTCACGATGCACATTGCTTGCCAAGTTGGTCATTGCCTTTTTTGCCTCCATCATGTTTTTTCAAATAAATCAGACCAATATTCTCAGATTTTAAACGGTTAAACACCTTGTGAAAGGCGTCTGAAGGCAGCAAAAGAAAACTAATGCTCATTCAGGTTTCAAAGGGTCAAATAATGTTTAAGGTTTAAGGCAGCATCTGTCTGGTCCATTGAAGTGTAACTGATAATACAGGCTGTGAATTCAATAATGAATCTGGAATGAAAGTCAGTCAGCAGTGCATAAAATGCATTTGTCAGAATGGGGGAGATCTCTTTAGGATCTATTAACTATGTACATTTTTGTATTTTGTTGTGTCTTTCTCCTCACTGTTGGCTGTCTCTTTTAGCTGCATCAGTGTCCTTAGTCTTTCTCTGGCGGCTCCCTCTCTCTTTTCTCCATGCTCTATTCTTGCCATCTAAGAGGCAACTAAAGTTGACATTTTGTAACATCACCTGGTACAAGGCGCAGCATGGACCATATATTTCATAAATCAAGCAGGTTTTTTCACAGTTGTTGAGTTCAAGCCCCCAATATATTCTGAGCAACTAACGCACGGAACACACTGCCTGCGTGAGCAGCGTGTGAGCGTCGTGGAACCTGACAGGGAAGTTATTGTGACTGATCATCAGGGAACCATGAATGTCTTTACAAAAAATATTGTGCCAGTCTCTCAAGTAGATGTGATAATTCCCTGGATATGTGAAAAGGTAAACCATCTGAAGGCACAAGAGGAAAAGTCAGGAGATCACCAATGTAAGTAGGATTCACCCTCTTGGAACCACGAATATCTGTGCAAAATTCATATGCAGTGGGCTGACTAATGGTTTCAGTGTTATCTTAAACCCATTATAACCGCTAAAATAAAGCTGTAACGCCAAATTTTGAGGGAAACATTAGAGCTCTACCCCAGTCCTTAAAAGACTGGTCAATGAAACAAGATCTGTAGGTCTGAGGCACACACAGATATAAAGATTTAAAGCAACAAATGCTTCACACACATCCTCATCTGACAGAGAGCAGTAAAATAACCGTTAGTTGCTGCACTATAACAAATTACAAGCTTTAAATATAACCATGTGTTCCTCAGTCCAGATCTTGCAAGACTTGCTTGACTGAATATTCAAAAAGCCCAGGGGGTGGTAGAATCTGATACCCACAACACTTTGTTTCTCTGTTTCATACTGTCCACTGATTCATCTCATCGCCCTCTGGGCCGAGACTCACTGCGAGGGATCGAGTGTGATGATTCAGTCTACGGCGGAAGGTGCGTCATGTTTGACTGAATCCCCCATCCAGCTGTCACTAGGATGAAAACAGCCCTGTTGAGGGCAAAGAGAGAAGTTGCCTCTTGGAAAGGACACCCCTTCAGTCTGGCCAGGAGTGTATTTGCGCATATAAGAAGCAGGATGGAAATCTCAGGACCGTGACACGTTTCCTGTTTGTTCCCAGATGCCATCTGCTCTCCCACTACTCACTTCCTTCCGTGTGTGCGTGTGTGTGTGTGTGTTAACATGTGTGTGTGCCTCACCAAGACGACTGCCGTTGCGTGGCATTGCCATGAAGGACCCGAGGCTGCCGCCAATGACGCTGTGCGGCCGGCGGAGGGGAGGCTTCTTGAAGGGGCCGGTGTACTGGTGCAGGAAGGAGTGCATGCTGTGGGAGGTGGGGGGGCGGCCGTTCCTCATGAAGGGCTCTGAAACACGACAGAACATTAACATTATTATTTCTGATGTTTTGCAAATCAAGACTCTCTGCAGCTGCATTACATATTTCCAAAAAACATCAGATACCAACATGATGAAACTAAATATCATCTCTATTTTCGTCAACCCCTTGCAGTGTTTTCTGCATTTCAAACACATGCTGTGTGGCCAAGCTTTGTTTAAAGCTACAGAACTTTGACATTTAAGTCAAGGTCCCGACATTTCCAAAAATACCAAACATCAAGCTAAATTATGGAGAAATGTGTGTAAATAGATGTAACCAGACACCAAACATTCCCCAAAGTTATGTAATGCTGCAGTAAGTTAGGTTCAAATGACCGACTCAATATGAGCAGATTCAAATGTTACAAAAACTGTTCTGCTATGCAAGAAAGAAATTGAGCAATTTAAAGGGACTTTTCATTTCTGGGAAGACGCTTGTTCACTTTTTCTTCAAGCATTAGAAAGCTGAAGATAACATATGCGCAAAAATTTGCATCTCTTTCTGCTGGTGCGAACAGGTGGATTTTGTTGCCTTTTTGACAGGTAACTTAATCCAACTAGCCGCGGGCTGTAGCACCTCACTGACATTTTATATTTATATTTGCATTCTACATATTTTAGGACAGTGGTTCCCAACTGGTGGGTCGTGATCCAAACGTGGGTCGCTGGTCAGAGCTGTCATTTTGAAGTGCCATTTCTGTTTATTCTTGCAACATTTTTATATATTGTTAGCCAACCTATTGTTTACATTTTGTGTAATAAAATTGAGTATGTGGCCATTTATGATGTGTGGACCTTGGAGACCAAGGATAAATTTTGGATCCCATGGCCGGACCAGTTGGGAATTACTCTTTTAGAACAGTAAATCAGATTATTTTTTATTCAAATCAGATATGACTGTTCAATACAAAGATTTGACTCTTTTTCTCATGCATAACGCTTTCTCGCTTAGGATGATGTATACTGACTCCAGACTTTGCAACAGCTGCTTCTCCTGCAGTCTCAATACTCCATCAACAGAGCTGCCACCCTCCCTAAGTAGTCTCAAAGCGTTAGGGAGTGAGATGGAGGGACCATGGGGTGTGCTAGCTACCTTATCTCATTTAGCTTGTCTCAACTGAAGTGTGATAGATGGAGACAGAAAGAGATGGAGAGAGATCAAGGCAAGGTGAAGCTTGGCAAACCAAAAAAATGCCAATAAGTAGCGGTCAGTGTGGATATTGTAATAAGCCACCACAAATAAATATATGTATGGAAAACAACATAATTCTATGAATAATGACTGGCAAAAAAAACAAAACAAAAATTGACAACTTGACTTAAAGAATTTCAAGTCATCTGAGGGGTCACTAGATGACTTGACTCATCAACTTTACGGGTGTTACACTAATATATGTGCACTATATTTTTCCTTCTTTCGACTGCAACTGCTTCCCTCAGGATAAATTACGTTCTATCTTATCTGCCATATGGACATGAGGGCTTAACTCTTTGCAATAAAGTGAATAAATAAGTTTCCCAAAGTCGCAAATTATATTATGAGGGTAACACTAGAGTTCAAGTTATTCATTATGTCCAAAAATCTGCACTGCCTGACAAATGTGAGCAAAAACTGCTGTGGTACTGTAAAAATGACAGCCAAAGGGCAATTATGACACTTTACTTCACTGCAAGAAATGAGTCTCAATCACAAGCCTTAACTAGCAATCAAATGTCCAATCCTAGCCAGCAAAGAAACCCTGTCAGCAAATTTTGTGACCCCGTCTTCTCCCTGTGGCTGTCAGAGCGCAGCAAAACCTGTCCAAAAAGATCATAAATCGTCTCATCCTGATCTGCATTACACAGGTCTCTTTCATATATTGAATTTATCTTTCTGCCCCCGCCACGTGTTTTTTAGTTCATCTGACCTTTTAAACTCCAAGCTGACAGACTGTTCTGTGTTTCCACATGTCAGCCTCACAAATTAACATTATGCTGCCCACGGGTGCTTGTCAGTCATAGCAGAATTACAAGTTGAGCATGCATAAGATATATTAGCAAGGGGATAAAAATGTCAGGGCTAGTTGTTGTGGCTTTTATGAGCAGAGCATAGAAACCTCTTCAGCAATTAACAGTAAATATGATAAAATATATATTTCAATTTAAGAGTTATTGGTTCATACAATGAAACCCCTACTTCATTTTTACAAATATTACAAAACAGGGCTTGCTTTGCAATTGTGTTCATTGTGTTCATACCCAAACATGTAGCCACCTTTTTAGTCTTCAGTTTTCCACAAATGTTTTATATTTTAGGCAATATAGCATTTAAAGAAATGGTTTGATACTATGGTAAATATGCTTGTTTATGACAAGAGTTAGCTACGAAACAAGTCATGTATTTATGCTATTTTTTAAGCTACAGCCAGCAAGAGATTGGCTTAGCTTAGCACAAACACTGGAAGGAGTATTTTAGTGTAGTCTTTTTGCTTAGCTAAGCTGCCTGCCATGATTAAAACATCTGCCACCACATATTTGGAGGTACATCGTTCATTAGAAGCCCAACTGGAATACATATACCATTTCATTTATTCATTTCACCACACTCTCGGAGTGCAGAGCATACTCAGGACACAGACGGAGCAGCAGAATGTACAGTGAAAGTTACATTTTGCCCTAAGTCTAAAAGTCTGCAGCAGCTGCTCCTCTCGTCCACTGATCCAATCTGATCCGATCTGATCAGCTCTGACGGGACTGACAGATCAATTATCCACCCAGGGACTCAAACTCCTCATAGAGCTGCTCAGGGGGAAAAGAAAGCATGACGAGTTACGTCTGTGCTACATTCACGGACCCCAAAAACGTCCAAGTTCAGAGAGGGGGCACACAATATATCCCCTTCCACCACATATAGATTCTAATTCTGTGGAAAACACTGTAAACTAACCAGCTGCAGCTTCATATCTAATAAACAGAAATGAAAGTGGTGTCCATTTTACCAAACTCTTGGCAAGAAAGCAAATGTCCAAAAATGTTTTACTATTCCTTTTAATGTCTGAGTGAGTAGCATTAATCAATCAGAATCAATCTCATCAATCCTGTTGGTTTGATGAGATAGGTAACAGATTTCACATAATTCTCTTCTTCATCTGGCTTGCATCACTTTTCTGTAGAAACATAATTATTTTCAGTGGTGGTTCTGAACTTTGACCTCGATTAATGCTGGCTACTTGTAGCTTCTTTTTTTTTTGATCCAGGAACTGAAGCTAAGTCTTTCTGGATCTGGAGCGACAGCTAAATGACTGAAATGGGAAGTGTTGTGTCAAAGATGGATTTGTGCGTTCATTAATTGTGGCAGCTGTCAATCACAAGACACAACCAATGACTTTCATGTGTCGATCACACCAGCAGCTGATTAGACACAAACTCTGCTGTGATGCCAAAACTGGCAGAAAGTTATATAACAAAGTGATGTAAAAGAAAGTGCCAGAGTGTTAATACTTGTTCCCTTTATATACGAATTTCTAATTTGATGGGCTGCTGTGTGTGTGTGTGTGTGTGTGTGTGTGTGTTTGTGCGTGTGTGTGTTCAAGTAGCTCCCTTGCTTTTACTCCTGTTATATAACTTGATAGAGAGCTACTCACTGGAAGTCCATTACAGCTGTTACTCAGACACACACGCTGTACCACACCTCCCATCATCAAAGTGCTTTATAATTTAAATACCCCTGAGAGCTGCCGAGATACTGAAAGCTCTCTCTCTCTCTCTCTCTCTCTCCCTCTGTGTGTGTGTGTGTGTGTGTGTGTGTGTAGTTTTAACATGCCTGCTGACAGTCATGTAGAGGAAGATATTGTGAAAATCCGACCAGTGGAATTTCCTTCCCCATCTGGACAGAGGCACTGATTTTGTACAACCTTTTCAATGCTTAATCCATCACTTAAAGGTAGTATCGGCAATTTCTTCCCCACTTTTTTGGTATTTGAGCTTTGTTGCAAAGGTATTTTGGAGATTTTAGCCAAATTTTCTTTTTGTTAACTGCAGTTCTTCTTATAAGACTTAGTAGTATTGGAAAATTCTACCCAGAATTTTTAGAATTTATTTTTTTATGACGTAACTATGACAGATATTACCAATTTTTTTAAATTAACTGCTAATTAACTATGGCGCTCTATCCACTGAGCCACTAGGCACCCCTACCCAGACTCTTTTAATGAGTGTAGCTCTTTAATAAGGCATTTTGACAGTTTTTACCCAGAATTTTTTAAATAACTGCAGCTTAACTATATATAGTAGCATCAAAAAAAAATACTTTTTGGTTATTAACTGTATCTGTTATACAGGGCAGATTTACTCAGGAAGAAGCAGATCACTTTAAACTGATCTATCAACCACATTTAATGTCCCCACACACTCAAAATCTTTGTGTTTTCTTCCTGGCAGAAGGTGATGGATAGTACACAGTAAATTACAGTAACTCTTGCTTCAAGCACAGCCCAGAAAATCTTCCAGTTACACAAAATGAAGAAGAAAAAGTTGGAATCAAAATGCAAATTATCAGAGCCCCTTAGAAATCATGCATTTTGAAATTTTGACTTTCACCAAGAGTAATGTGTTATTGATTTTTTTTTTCCAGAATACATTCACAGATTTGTTTTAAAAAGTGAATGCGTTGTATTCTTACCGTTGTCCTTGGTGCCGCCGTCCTCGATGGTCATCTGCTCGGCCAGTTCAGACAGAGACTCGTCGATGGTCTGACTGGAGCGGAGTGTTAATGACAGGCGCTTCTTAATCCTCTTCATCTTCTCCATAGCAGGGCAGCGCGCGGCCTGCGGGACACACAGAGGCACAGTCAACATTAATTCAGCAGAAATGGACTGAAACACAAGCAGGCAAACGCACGCAACATTTAGAGGGTTTTGTTGTTGTTCTTGTGTGTGTGTATGTGCGCGCTCAGCGTGAGGGATTCCAGAAGTCTCGGTACAATCCAAAATATCTCAGCTCATAAATAACGTAAAGCTGCTTTTAATCCAATATTCATTCTCTCTGCAAATGCTTGAACAGCACATGAATAAAGCATGA
Organism: Plectropomus leopardus; assembly: GCF_008729295.1. Classification (NCBI taxonomy): domain Eukaryota; kingdom Metazoa; phylum Chordata; class Actinopteri; order Perciformes; family Serranidae; genus Plectropomus; species Plectropomus leopardus. The sequence goes on from NC_056484.1 coordinate 18,542,624, forward strand.
ACAAAGCATGAATAAAGGATGAATATCACAGACTTGAATGCAGCTGTTTTCACTTACACACACACATTCACACATTTAAACAAGGAGAAATTAATGAACTCTAATTGAAGGAGGAGAGTCAAATCAGTTTGCAGACACAACACACACACACACACACACACGTCTGCAAACTCATGCAAGTGTTGTTCCAGGCGAGTGTGTTTGTGTTGACGCAGCAGTCGTCCAGGTCACAGGAAACACCTTGCAAGAGCTGCCTCAAGCCAGTCCCTGCTCATTGTGTCGCTGTGTTAACGCCCCATGCAAGCGTGTGTGTGTGTGTGTGTGTGTGTGTGTGTGTGTGTGTGTGTATAAAGAATGGGCTCTGTGGGTGAGTGGAGGAAATGCAGTGAGGAAGCAGCAGCAGAATGCCCCGCCCATCCCGCCCGACCCTCGGTGCAACACAAACTGACCCCTGCCGTCACCATCTCTCTCTTTCTTTTCCTCTTTCTCTCTTCCAATCTCTCTCAAGGTCGTTAGCTCCCCTCATACTCATGAGACACCATCTGCCTGTCTACACACACACACACATGCACACACACACACACACACACACACACACACTCTTCAGCAATTTGTCATTCGTAACACTGCGTGACCAGAAACACTTCATCAATCAGTGTTGGGACGTATGGCCGCAATCTCACAACAACACGCAACCACAGGCGACAACACATGCGTTTAAGGAAAACAGAAACGCTTTGCAGGGTTGCGTGTGTGCATGTGTGGGGACATGACCTGAATTTCCTCTCAGCTGGCAGCAGTTGGTCTAATTAAAAGCCCAACAGGCTACCGGAGAGGAATTTATTGATTAAAAGATTTTATTGCATGAATATTAAAACGCACTGTGGGCATATAGTTTTTAACATGGTTCCTCATATTGTCTGTTTATGACTGTAACTACAACAGTCAGTCATATTAGTTTGAATATCAGTCTGTGGTATGTTAGACACATAAATGCAAATTAACAATCTTGAATTTTTAGTTACGATATTATGCCATCAGTTTCAAAAAGGTTAACTTTTGTAGTTTTAAGTGCAGTGTTGGCACCATGAATTCATATATTATAGATAATATTATGTCTTTCATATTATGGCCTTTGGACTATCTGCCTGAAGAGATAAGGCTTGCAGAATCAGTGACTCTTTTAAATCACTTCTTAAAACTAATTTGCTTTTATCCAGTGTTGTCTTTTTATTTGTATTTATTTGTTTTATTTCTGTTTTTTCTTTTTATTTCCTTTAATTTGTGGTTTTGTTGCTTTTGTTATTTCAGGTCTACTTGTTTGTATTATTTTATATTGACATTTTGGGTCCTGCATCTAGCATTATTTGTCCTCGTTTTAATTTTACCCTAACTCTTCCCTAGTTTTATCTCGCTTGTGTTCAGAAGGACTGTTTGGCTCTCTGTTGTTGTATTGCCTTCTATGTATTCTATTTCTGCTTTGTAAGCTGTTTTAAAAAGGTGCTATATAAATAACGTTATTATTATTTTATTTCTCACTTATACATATCTTGAAATGGATGCAGTGTTTGTGAAGAAAACCAAATCTTTCTACAGGTCTTGGGTGAAAAAAAATGATCAAAGACTCTGAAAATCTGGGTGTGTGGCGTTAGACAGACCTTCTGTAGGCTGCTGTTCATCTCTGCTTGAAGCTAACAGCTCGAGGCTACATTAACTGCTACTATGACACACCCAAATCCCCGACCACACTGCCAGCGGTCTAGATGCACTGTGTTTAACCTAGATGGCAGGTTTTGGTAAGGAAGAGGAATGCATTAAATAAAAAAAGACAATATTTCATGTTTTGCTGAAACTATTTGGATTATTTTGGACTACCTGACAATAATGTAAAAGTGCATTGCAATACCGGTGGAGCACTGGTTTAAATACCAATAATATACTGAAAAATCAAAACACTTAATATGAGTCAAATATTGTCATAAAGCAGTCCTGTTCCTCACATTGGTAGCAGTGACACAATACAACCAGACATATTAAAAAAAGCTTTGTTATAGCACTTCAGTTGTCTCTCTAAACACCGTTTCCACTGCTGTTAATGCATCAGAAGAAAATTATACAAAAATGAAAGTGGCACAATTCTGGCCAGAATGATAATAAAATAGGAAATAAATACTGAGATAATGATTATTTATCACAAATGTTCATTAAATTTAGGAACAAAATACTTTAATTACATTTTCACATTTAAATAAAAATGCTTTCACTTTTATGTTGTGCAATATTCCTGCTAATGTCCTAATCATTGCAGTTAAACATAACCTCACAAAAGGTTCTTCTTCACCTGAATTCAGTGCATATTCTTTGCATACCTATCTGCTGCTTTATCCTTTATTTATTATTATTTTATTTTTTCCGTGATCATGCTATCATGACGCACTGCAGCGTCGCTGATTTGAATGTCTGAGTTGATGTTGACAGGGTTGGAATTCGTTGAGTTCACATTAGTGACAATATTCTTCTTGGCTTTCATGCATTCATTGTAGTGCAGATTTTAGAGGGGTTTTTTTTTGGTAGTTTAACAAGTTAGTTGAGTTGCTTTGCAGCGCAGACACCAGTCTCATGCATTCTTTGCATACGACTTGTTCTCTCCTAAATCCTTAAACTTTGCAAATGAGGGATGATGCTGGTTGATGATTGATGATGGATGATTTTTTGCTTTGCCCATCTGCAGGCGAAACCCAAAGCCCCATAACAACCCTACCTAAAATTATAAAAAACTATGGCCTCAGAACTCTAAAAACTAAATCACATTAGGTGTAGGGAATTTCTGTCATATTCTGCCATTCCCTTAAATTCATTTATTTTAAACTAATCAAACTGCCACGCAGTTGTATGCCTCCGTACACCCGTCAAGTTGCACTTACAGTTAACATCCATGTCTGTAAAAAAACATGGATGCTTCACACACAGAAGATCTATACAATCAGCACAGTTTCCAGGTGGTCCTTGAATGTTCTCGAGTTATGGCTAAAAACATGTTGTATGAGGACACTGTGACCTTGAACTTTGACCTTCAACCATCAGATTCTCATCAGTTCATTGTTGAGTCCAAGTGGACATTTGTGCCAAATTTGAGAAAACTCCCTTAAAGCCATCTTAAGATATAGCATTCACAAAAATGAGACGGATGCAAGGTCACAGTCACCTTGACCTTCGAACGCCACATTCTAATCACCTAATTGTTGAGTCCAAGTAAATGTTTGTGTCAAGTTGGATTAATTCCCTCAAGGTGTCCTTGAGATATCACGTTTACAAAACTGAGACGAATGCAAGATCACTGTGACTTCTGACCTTTGACCACCAAAATCAAATCAGCTCATCCTTGAGTCTACTTGAGCATTTGTGCCAAATTTGAAGAAATTCCCTCAAGGTTTCTTGAGATATTGGTTCACAAGCATGAAATAGACGAGGTGACTTTGAAGTTTGACCTTTGAGTACTACTACTCGATTCATTGCTGAGTCAAAGTCAAAATTTGTGCAAAATTTTAAGACATTCTTTCAAAGCGTTCTTGACAGACAGGTGGGCAGCCCCAAAAACATAATGCCTCAGAACTTATGACTAAATCTACATAAATTAGAGGGAATTTCTGTCATGTCGATTCAATTAAATTAATTTAATTTTAAGATTAAGAAGTGTGTCATGCTGGCCCTGGTGCCCCTATCAGCATGCAGATCTGATGACGTCACATACGCACACACATACCCACATACACACACATTCACACATACACACGCTATCAGAAAGTCAAGAAATGGGGAAAAAGGGAAAATAACATTCCAGCTAATGAGGCTGAAAATCAAGCTCGTAAAAATTGTAATGCAAAAATAAAATGACTGCACTGAAGAAACACTCGCAGACAAACACATACACACTGTCTCTCCCTCATACACACACACACACACACACACTCACTGTATATGAGATAGCTCTTTGTCTCCCTTACAGAGGAGTGTAACAGAGCCGGGTTTTATCTCTGCTGCAAACCAAAACAAAGAGACTCATGTGACGTGTGTGTGTGAGTGTGTGTCTGTGTGTTGAGATTACAGCATCTGGCACATATGAATGATGTGTGTGCGTTCGTGTGTGTGTTTGGGGAATCCAACATGAAAAACAGCACGAGCAATCTGCCAAGGATAGACAGACATAGAGTGAGAACTAAGACCCCCCCTCCAGCCGACTCTCGTTCTTTCTCTCTTTCATCAGCATCTCAAGAAATCCTCCTTCACACACACTCTTTTTGACCCACATTCCCAACAACCCCCACTCCATCACCCGTCTGCCCCCTCCTGGATGCCCCCCAAATGGATTGTGGGTAGTCCAGGGTAGGAAACTTCAAAGGACATGCGAGGGGGGAGAAAACAGGCGACACGGCCCAATTACTGGGCTAATAATTACACACATACACACCTTCCTTTTTTCATTCCTTGCTTCCTTTCCATTCTCAATTGCTCCTTTTCTGCTTCTTTCTCAACTCCAATATCAATATGAGGTAATGAAACAGAGAATGTGGCTTTACATCCAAACACACAGATGTGGGTGAAAGTGTGAAATGTGAAGAGGAAGAGGGAACGGAGGAAGAGGAAGAAGACGACGATGAGGGAGAGAAGGAATGGGAGAGAGAAAGTGAGTTTATTTCATTGAACGGAGCCATAATGGGGCCTTTGTGTTTGGTTAAGAGCCATGAAATCACCCGAGTGACTGCAGGCATGTACAGTGCTGCTAACACAGAGAGAGAGGCTAGTTCAGTAGCTAGTTTTTTGTGTTTATAGCAGATTTGGGAATTAGAAGCATTAACTTTTTCAGTTGGCCAGTCAAGTGTGAATGTTCCCCAAATCCAGCGGGTCATAAAGTGCATGCTCACTATGTAATTACTTGTTAAATACATGTTTTCACAATTGAATTAGCTGTCAAGTACGCACTCCCAAAACCCGACTTCCTGATGGTCATCAAGCTGCCGTGCCAAAATGTAAATAAGCTTGGTTGTCATGTGAGGGGCTGAGTTTTAGACTTCAAAAACAGACAGACAGACTAAAATGCATCAAGTGCCAAACGCTTGGTCAAATTTTGAGGCCACATTTACATTTATTGGATTTTAGGTGCCTTTAGGGATAGAAATGAATGTTTTTATTGATACCAGTGCCACTATAGATTCTGCTTATTGGTCTGATTCTTTATCGATTCTCTTTTTGATTCCTGATCAATATTCTTTATGGAGAAAAAGTAGGTCTGTAGAGGTTTTCGCTAGCACAACTGTTTTATTGTCTCAACACAGCATAGAAACAGAGTGCATGTGACTCTTAACCCTTTGAAACCTGGATTGACATCGGTTTCCTTATGCTGCATTCAGACACCTTGCACAAGCATTAAACCTTTGAAATGTGAACGAGTTATTGTCAAAAACATGGAAAAAATTCAATCAACATAAAATGTCCCACAGATGAAAAAAAAAAAAAAAAAATCGGTAAAACATGACAAAAGTAAATGACATGAAAATTAGTTTTAAATAGAAGAGAGAGAGATTGAGAAATTTACTTTCCGCCATGACTTCTTCTAGTTGCAAAGTTTGTTCAGCACAGCCACATGAGTTTGACATGGCAGCACTGATAGGATAGGATTCACTTTATTGATCCCCTGGTCTGCCACCATAGACATAAAACAAAAACAACATATGCAGCATGTAAACAAAAACATTGACCGAATCCACACATTAGTTCACCAGACAGCAGCATCGAACAGAAGCACATAGCTCCACTGCAGCAACAACAGCAACAAGAGAGCCACTAAAAACCAACAAGGTCGATGATAAACCAGTTCCCAATTCCCTTCCCCACTTTTAATACACTTTCAGGGAAATACAGTGAGCTGAACAACAGTGGACACTGGAATACAGCTACTGCAATGTAAAAAATGTACCACGCTGAGCTAAGCAACTGTTGGCTTTATATTCAGTGGACCAATATAAGAGTATTATCCTCCCATCTAAGTCTTGGCAAGAAAGCAAATAATGAAAGTTTCACAAATGTTAAGCATTTCCTCTCATAAGGAGGAATGAAGAAGAAAGTAGTCCACTATACTGTGTAACAAGGTAATTTTAAACTTATGATCAAATGTTTACTTCCGCATAATGTGAAACCCTCACATGCACCAGTTTGTGTCTTCACTCCATTTCTAGCATTGCTCTCTGTGAATCCTGTGTGCAAGTCGATTCCTACACTACGATGTGACCTCTACACATTCTGTTTCCATTATCATCATAAATATTCACATACATATATTTAAAATGTATCCACAGTATCATGCTGTGCAGTTTCTACATTTAATATACCACACACTATGTATTTCAGTTACCCTGTGCAACTATCAATTATGAGCATACTGTATCTGTAAAGCAAAAGGTGTATATAGTGCATATATATATATATATTCTACATTAATATGTCTTTATTTTCTATCTAATTTGTTTTTTGAAATATTTTATCCTATTTTTAAACTTAAATCACTTTTTCGCATTTTTTCCATTTCTGACTCTTGAGCTTGCTGTAACATGTGGGATTAATAATAATCTAATTATAATCTCATTATTGAAAACTGCAATATATAAAGGCAGAACACACTACAGAATACACTGAATGGCTATTATTAAAAAAGGCAGCCATACATTTTCTTTTTCAGAAATAACGTCTGATATAATGTAAATCTTATGATCTTTGCTTAATACAGCTATCAAGTATGTGTGGGTGTGCTGCCAAAATCTGACCAAACACAAAGTGTGTGTTATCCTCAAATGTAATCCCTTATCAGCTGTTTGAGTTTGTTAACCAAATCGAAACAGTGTTTGTTCCTTAAATCCATTCTGTTGTTACAAAAGAAGAATATTTCAGTTCTTCAATTTGGTTTCATATTAGTATTAAAGCAAATCATAATTAAAAAATCCTACTCATAAAAGAGATATTTCAATTTTTTTTTAAAATCTTTGACCGCATTTTTTGAAAGCCCAAACTGATGCACAAACACTAATACCACAAACGTAACCATTTCATCTAAAAGAACTGTTTCTTTTAAACTTCTGTCAGTTCTCTAAAAGTTTCTCAAACTGGCTTTGAAATCAGGTGAAAACAAGAGCCGAAGTCAGAGTTGAAGGGAAGGCTGAATAGTTGCCACAAGGAAAACAACAGATAACGCTGTTAAAACCGCTGCTCAAAATAGAGCCACTCATATGGGAATCACGACCACTTTAAAATAGATAGAATCATCACTTTCCTTTTGGAGAGCAGACACGAGCACAGGGAGGGACCGAACAGGGCCCGAAGGTAAATGAGCTCACATGTCAAGGAGCTCTTTTGAGCTCAGGTTATATTTGTGGTTCACTCCTTAATTCTAATTGAGTCATTACGCCCTGAAGTGTTTGTGTCTGATCAGATGGGTTTTGTTTTGAACACGCGGCATAGATGTGCTTGTTTTTGACGAGATGATTGCAGGTTGCCGATGGTGTGCAAAGTTTACTGTTGCCGATCCTGTCCAACAACACACTCACCCACAGCAAACACACTCTGCATGGGTGTACCCACAAAGAAATACTGCTTCAAGTGCCAGCTGCTGGTTTCAAACATCCTCTACCTGAAAACTTGTACTTACAGTTTATGTGCTTACATGAGAACTTTTCAAAAACTGTTAATGTCACATTTTAGGGCTTTCATAAACTCACTCAGCTGCCAGCTATACCCAAAGAAAGTGGGAAGCAGCTTTTGTAGTTTTTGGATGACTTCAACCAAACCATAACCAAAACTGCTGTGTCACTCTTCAGCTTCCGCTTCATTCAGTATGACCTGATTACACCATGCATGTCCTGAAGAGTCAATGTGAGCAATGCCAAAACGCATTGGTTATTACAATCGATTTTTTCATGATACATGTTCAACGACAGATGATGAGGTGTACTCCAGTGTTGTACTTGAGAACAAATTTAGGGTATTTATACTTAACTTGAGTCTATTCTTCTCATACCATGTTATACTTTTACTCCACTACATTTTTCAGGGGGAAATATCGCACTTTTTACTTTACTATATTTATCTGAAAGGTTTAGTTACAAGTTACTTTATAATTACACATAAATAAGATTTTATAAATATGTTTTGTGATGAATTAACCCTTTAAAATCTGAACAAATTGGCTTGATTTCTTTCAAAAATGTGAGTGGAAGGCAATGAGCAACAAAGAAGTAATGAACCAAAAATTTGCAAGAAATTACAAAAAAGTACAAGCAAAATGCCAAAAGATCAGCTCAGAGAAGAAGAAAAAAACAATAAAAAAATGCAAACAAGACTTGGAAAAATATATAATAATTCTGTAACATAATTTTAAATGTGGAATTATGATAATTACTATAACAATAGTTTTCACAGCTTTTTCTTTCTTTTTTTCCCTGGATATTTTCATAAAGGTTTTTTAAAAATAATTTTCTAAATCTACTAATTTCATGCAATTTGTGGAACATTTCTTACCAAGTTGCACATTGCCTAATGAGATTTATTTATTATTATTATTTATGTTGTTCCTTGAGCACAAGAAAAGTGATGTCTCTCCAGGTTTCAAAGGGTTGAACTATCCAACAGTTTATGCAAGCTGAGGCAATTAGTCAATTCGTATGTAACTGAATTACAGAAAATGAACTTTTCTTGATAAACACACAAGTTGTTTTCTAATTTTTTTTGCTTTCTTTTTTGAGTTTGTACTGGGTGCTTTTACTTTTAATACTTTAATACATGAAGACATGTTCCTGATTATAATTATTATTTTTTCTTTTTTTTTGTCAAATTATGAGGACACAAAACGCACATAAATCAACACACAAAAACTGAAAAGCATAGCTTATAATTTTACTTAAGTAATATTTTAAATGCAAGAGTATTTCCATAGTAAATTTCATATCGATTGAACTTTCTCCTGCTGTGAAAATAATATACTGGAACTCTTAATTATATTAACTCCTAATTTAGGCGGTGTTCCCCTTTAAGTAAAGAATCTAAAAACTTAGGCCACCACTGAAGATATGCTGGGGTAAACTGTAAGTTTTACAGTGTTAATTTTATTAACTGCCGATGAGTAGCCCTCCCGGCAAAGATGGCAAAGTCGGAATACAGCACATAATTGTCTGACAGTATGGATTTTTTCTTAATGCGATAAAAAGGCAACATATCCGGTCTGGCAGTGTGCACCCCCTCCCCAAACTGATGCATGTGTATGTTACTGTAGGCAATAATTCTTTAGTTTTTCAGTGAAGGCTATGAACAACTCTGCAGTCTGTCTTAACTCACAGTGACAAGCAGAGTGACAGCTCAGCTGACTCATATAAACAGCCCAAAGTGGGTTGAATGTGCATCGGCAGGTCTGCACTTCATTCATCTGGTGTATGAAACATCTATCTCCTCACTGCACCCGGTCACATCTGTTGCCCACATCTAGGTGCAGTCTCACGCCCTTTTTTAATCCTTGCCGTTCTTCTACATGGAGATGTAGAGAAATCTTTTTAACTTGCAACTTAGAATTTTAGAGCAGTATTATGGCATACCAGGGTATTTAGAAATCTCAGATGTATGTTTTTTAACACCATCATTAATACAGGCATTCCTCTTTCTATTTGACTCACTGTATGTAGTGCAAAGGACGGACCACCAGAGTTCGGTCTCCACTCTCTGTAACAGGCAGCTGAGCTGAAAGGCACTGCATCACCTAGTGGTGGTGGGATAAGTTACAGGACTCTAAAGAGCTGGTGGCCAGCGACGGCATAGAGATAGGGTTTAGGGTTTTGGATATTTGTTTTGTTTTATTGGTGTTTTTTTTAGATTGAATGTCCTTTCAATAGTACAACTTAAATCTTAAATTTGTTGGATTTAGTGTGCTCTGCCTCTGCTCAACAGGGTTTTGTTAGGTTGTCAAGAGCAGTTTGTGGGTCTATCATAATTTGCACATGATAATAAAAATTGTCACAAGTTGTGTAATGTCACAAAAAGTACATAGAAAAGTCATTGCACCCAAAACCTCAGAGTTTGGAAGTGCCTTTAATCAGTCAATCCAGGATTTCATGATCTTGCAATCGCAACAATTCATGCAAAGTCAAGCAAACTCTGATTTCTGCACAGCATTGCAATTTTGTCAGATTACCACAACTTAACTGCAACTTGCACACCAACCAAAGCCTCGAATATTGATGGTCGATCAGTGCCGAAGCTACAGAGCCCAGAAAATGGTATTGGGAACAGCACTGCTGCCTAGCCAGCGCCTGATATACAGTAGCTTGAATCTCTGTGCCACAGAGCTCCACTGTTGTCCAGAAAATACTACAAACACATTAGTGAGCCACAGCATTACACTGACTGACATGTTCCTTTAATACAATAAACATGGGCACCAATTTTATTTTGAAGCAATCCTGCATACACCGTCACGCTGCTTAAAATACTGACTAATGCAGCAAATGTGTATTCATCCGTGGCTGATCATGTCCCCAGCAAATGCACAATTTACTCATGTTTCAGTAACACTTGCTAAAAATTAACGTAGGCAGCATTTTAAGGAAATAACTTAGGAAAGTCAGAGGGCACTACTGACAGATACTAATGCGTTGCTGGTTTTGGTCTTTCAATAGGTTGACAATAAGCACAACATAGAAAAACACCAGCCATTTTTTATCTGTTTTAAACTTCGTCTGACTCATCAGCTCAGCTCCACGCCAGTCATCCAACGCATCTTCACTATTATCTAATAACCAATTGGTTTCACATTTGTTTTCTTTGCAAATTATTTAATAATTCAATTGTCAAGTGTCCTTTATCTGTCTTTCATTGACCAATCACTCCCACATTTCACAGCCTGCTTGCTGCCCACACACACACACCACAGATTGGAAATAACAGTTTTATTTAACAACAGTGAAAAAAACAATAATCAAAGATGAAAAACTACAGCTCAGCCGAACAAGCCAGATGGCAAAATCTGAAATCAGGTGCTCACTTTTGATTTTTTTCCCCTAATTTGTCTAGTTTTAGAATCAAAGGTGAACATAATGCTTGCCTCAGGCTCACTTACAACACTGCAATCATATAGAGATCACATACACACAGGGAGTTTCCCTCATTCTGAAGGTATACATTTCAATCAAAGCACCGCTGCTTGTCCTACATGATATACACCACTACAAAGACTTCAAAGACCAGGAGCCCCAAAGGATCGCACCTCCCTAAAGCCTACAGGGTGGATGAATATCTGCATCTGATATCTTTGACTACCACAACTGTGAAGCCTGATTAAATAAACAATTTCTGGGCAATTTCACAAAGACTGTAAATTTGTGCTGAATTTATGCATTTTAGTGCCGCACAGCTCCAGCTTTGAACTCAATCTGTGAATAAATTAATGTAACATGAGTCATTTTTGACATGCAAAAGTTCTACGAATTTAACCCCATATATCTAAAGACTCGTGTCAAAACTATAAGCACTTTCATTAGCCTTCGAGCACCCATTTCAGCTGGACTCGAGCGGGTACAGTCACAAGCACGTGTTTGTGCAGCTATGAGAGCACACACAAACAGAGCATCAGTGCTGCTGCCCGGTGCGGTGGGCGCTTTCCACTGAAAGACCCTTTGTTTTGCTTGAGAGCAACTAAAAAAGAGCTTCAGCATGACTGAGCCAGAGGGGCGAGCTGAAATAACTCTGTGAGCACAAAAGGCTGAATGTTAACATTAATAGGAAATTACCAATGATCATGAATGAAGAAATGCCTGTGGGTGATGAAGAGATGTAGGAAGAGAAGACGGACGAGTGAAAACTGTTTCATGAGCTTTCGGAGAGGAGCTTTCTAAAGAAGTGAGACTGAAGTGAGAAAGAGTCCTGTTAGTCACATTAGACAGCAAAATCATCCATGTTTGTGTTACTGACTACGATGCTCCATCAAAACACTTCATGTTGACTGACTTTAGGCTACTACCATCATCGCAAGTGAGAAAAAACAACTTCTACTGTAGCAGCTGCAGATCTAAATGGTTTGCAATCTGTCATACAACTAATCTACACTGATAAACAGCAGAGTCACGCAACAGTAACCATGAGCAACAAGAGGATGTTATTGTTTTTCCATGTGTGAAAGCAGCGTTTCAAATTCATTTTTTTTAATCCACCATGAGTCTAATTTGCCTAATCTTCACGACTCTTTGTTTGCTGTTGAAACAGAAACGCACAAAAGGGATGTTAACTTCCAAGTTAAGTTAGGAGATTTGTTTTTCTGATTGCATAGCTCCAAGAACATTTTGGTAGAAAGGGAGCTTTAAGCCGTTTTCTAGAATGAACTCCTGAGTTTCTCTTTCAAGTAGCATTCAAGAGGAGAATGTTGGAAGCGTTCTCGCTTTCTGCAAATACTACATTTGGTTTAGGTGAGGGATAACGCCTCAGTAGAGTATGCAGAAGGCAAGCCATGACACAGATTACACTACTGTCACATAGCCTGGGTGTTATTTAGTCATAAACTACACTGAGTTTCATGCCATACCATGAGTTTGCCCAACGATTTCTGTCGTTTACAGCATCGTCGGACAAGTTACCAAATCTCATCATTGCTCCAGTAGGGCTGCAACAGTATGAGATTTTCATTGTACAAAAACCATCTCAGAAAATATTGCGTTATCACAGTATTACAGAATTATTACTATTACTTTAATTCTAACGTGCCTATTCACACACTACAAATTACCCACTCTATTCACACATGAGCTTATTCTGACATTCAATGGACTTTGTTCCAAACTGGGTAAAGCCCGTCTGATGTCTGATCCAACGGACTCATTTGCATTCTCATATACGGCTCCTCCGCATAATGTCTTTATCATTTCAAGTCTGCAGTGCATGTGTGAAAGGCCCTGATGCAACAAGCCAAAGGTCAGTCGTTGGTCAATGTCAGGCAGTCGATGAACATCCTCCGCCCTATTTTTTGCAGTTTGTCTCACACTGTTGGAACTACTCAGCCCTTTTTGGCTTTTGTTCGGCCAATTCGACCTTTCATGAGAAACTCTATTGAAATATAAATACTGTTCGGTCATTTATTCACCACACTCAGAGTGCAAAGCGCACTCTGGGCACAGACGGAGCAGCAGAACTTCACGTGCCGTAGAAGTAAAACATAACCATTTATTGCCCTGGGTCTAAAAGTATGCTACTCTGCCTCTGGAGCAGCTTCTCCTCTCATCCATTGATCTTGAGAGTTTTCACCAGATCAACATATCAATTATCCTACCCGTGAATTAAACTGCTGTTGAAGAAAAAAAGAACTCATGAAGGGTTAGTGCTGCATTTACAGATCCACGAAAGCTTCCGAATTAAGAGAGAGGGCACAAAATGATTAAATAAAGGGACACACACACAAGATAAAAAGAACATAGAGTTTGCCGAACGTCCATCCTGTCATCTGCACCCACCACACATAGATTTCTATTCTGAGGGAAACACTGGAGTGACAAGCAAGAGGTGACATCAGCAAGTAAAGCAGGTGATGAAAATGGACCTTAGCCTGAAGGCATAGCTCTCAATTTACCCCTTGATCCACATTCCAATCCTCACCTATGATCTTGGGTAATGGCTTAACAAATATCACAGATACAGGAGAGAGAGAGAGGAATTTTCGTCGTAAGGTGGCTCCGCAGCAGGCGTGACAGGCCTAGACATCCAGAAAGCTCCTAAAGTAGAACGGCTGCTTCCTCACATTGAAAGAATCCAGATGAGATGGTTTGGGAATGTGATTAGGATGCCCCAAGACGCCTCCCTGTGGAAGTTTTCCAAGAATGTCCAACTGTGAAGAGGCCGCAGGGTAGACCCAGAGCAGGAGAATGATTATATAGCCCGTCTGGGATCCCCCATGAAAAGCTGAAGGAAAGTTCAAGGCGTGCTCAGCACGCTGCCACCATAACAACCCAGACCCACATTCAGATAAGTGGCAGAAAACTAATGGTATAGAAACAAAAAACCCTTTAATGTGGAAGAGACTATTTCCTGTTTTCACTAGAGCAATGAGCGCACTTTCTTAGATTAAATTGTTAAATTTGGTTTCATGGAATAAATCATATCTCGACAAATACTATTTCAGTTTAGTAAACTAGTGTCTCTCATCTGTAAATAACTTAATGTATCAAAACAGTACAAATAATCCACAAAGGACAGGCATAAACAGAAACAACGATGCCAAAGTGGAGAAGAAAACAACAGGGAGAAGAGCGCAGATATCGGCGTAATGGAAGAGATGGAAAGAATGAAGATAAAGACTGAGGAGAGGAAGGGCGAGTTGGGGAGAAAACGTTATTTTTAGTTATGAAGGCTGCAGTGTCTCCCAGCTGAACACACACACACACATACACAGACACACACAAACACACAAACAAAATGTAAACACAGCACGTGTTGCTGTCTTGCCACATGACAAACACAGAGCCCACAGGCCACAAAACATACAGGGAACTCAGCTGACACACACACACACACACCAAGGTTTGACAGCACGCCCAGACACTCCAGTGTCATCTGTTGGCAGCGGGGGGAGGGGGAGGGTTCGAAAGAAACAAACACACTGTGTATACATAAATATATAGGTGCAATTGTGGGTGTGTTTGTGTACGTGTGATTTTGTGCAAGGGGGTTAGCTTGAGGTCACACCAAAGGCAATACACTCCATCCATCTTCCAATTACAAAACAGAGATCGTGTGCAGGATACATGATCCTCTTATCAGTAGTTCACACTGGGATTGTAATCAATCCACACACACACACACACACACACACACACACACACACACACACACAGAGGAAAGGCTGAAAGCAGGAACCAGAGAACCTTGAAATAGACTAGGCTTTCTAGTGATTTCTTTTTTTCAAAAAGTTGCTCTATTCCGCAATTTAATATAACAAAGGACAGAAATTACCATGTGTTCATCATAGTGACAAACCAACGGCTAATAAATATGCCACTATGCTGCTCCCCTCAGCTATACGGAGCACGTTGGTGTCTTTAAGCTTATTGTTTTTGTTTTAAAGCCCACATTGGTGATTTTGTTCAGTTTCAGCACAATCATAACCTGGATGTTGTTTTATGAAAAAGTAAGCTCTATTAAAATAATAACGACAGTATGTCAACATTGTGTTTGCAGCTTGTTATGCTGCCATATGGCCAGAAAACAGAGAATTATTTTAAAAAACGATTTAAAAAAAAAGGGGACACACAAAAGTTGTACTCAGGATGCTGTTTAAGTGACTGCAGCTATCTGCAGCAGAAACTGCTGTTTATGCTGTTCCCTCTTTCATTTTGTGAAAGTGGATGTTATCTGGTGCTGTCTGCTACATATGTGAGACAGTTTTATTGCACATGAGTGATGTTCATGTGGCCTTGTTTACCTCACTGGAGCTTCTGACTGTATAAACAAGTGATTTGCCATCATTAACTGTGTATAGCTGCATAATGTGTTGCATGTCAAAAACTGTTGCCTCTGGCTGCCAAATATATTTGACAAATGCAGCTTTAAAATTCACTTGTGTTAGCTGGATTGTTTTGATCTCTATACAGCCTAAAAATAAGGTAGAGTATGTGAAAAATGTAATGTTGGGTTGTAGATATGCCCATCAAAAAACAGACCATCCTTTCAGCAATTAAAATTAGTTTAATTGTTATTTTTAATTTTAAAATTATTTTGTCTGGGGGAGAAAAAAAAAACATGCCACCTGTTATTAACCCTCTCTTTGCTCTTCCAGCCACAATGACCTGCTGCTGCCACTGTGTTTGTGAAATCAACACCCTCCTTCTCCTTCTGGTTTTTCTGTTACATAACACTTGTGCTGCCTGACTACATTCACACGAGACTAACAAGGGTTAACGAGATGCATCCGGTCTGTCCATCACACACACACAAACACGCAGCTTGATGAAGACAGCGAACAAGAATGTGTGTTTTCCTGTCTGGATGTTTAGTTGGTGAATCCAAACACACAGCTGGAGATGGCACATTCCAGTGGCGAGAGATGGGAAACTCTACGAGCTTAAGAGGACAAACACACACACTCAAGCTGTGGTCCCAATGTGTGTGTATTATGCAAATTTTTCGACAAAAATACAAAAGCTGAAGAAAAAAAAGATTAGTTCAATATAAAGGTTGAGGCTCACTCAAAGAGGAGCTTTGCTGATGATACAAAATCTTGTGGCAAGAATTCAAATACATTTTTGTATAAATAATTCCTTGACAAATTATGTCTGACATTCTTGGACATCTTTTTGATTATTGAAATGTTTAGAGAACTTGCTGCAAAGTGTTCAGCGAGCAGAAACGCCTATTTGTCTGATTTTAAAAAATGCCTATAAATGGAGCACATTCAGTCAAATACTGACAACTTGAATGCTTTTAATTTGAAAAGCTATGAGGAGAAAAAAGTCAGTGACCTCTTGCTGCCAGTCGAGGTCATCCTCATGCATTGTTGCCATCTGCAGCTTTAAAATGTTCTCTGTCAGATCAAAGCAACAACAGCTACAGTCGCCCACACCCAACAACACCAAAACAAAAGCAACCACAGAGAGATTTCTAAGGATGCCAGGTTATCTTACACAACGAAACAACAGGATTTTAACCTCCTTCCCTCTATTATCACCCCTCCTTCTCTACTGTCTGTTTTATGGCTTTCCATCGTGCATCCTCTTTCTCACGCCCCACCACTCCCCTGAACACAGTCTCCAAATCCATCTCCATTCAGCCCGAGGCCTTTGGGAACAGGTGTTCACTCCCTGAGGTGCCCTCATTTGTGTGTGTGTGTGTGTTGGTGTGTGTGTGCTGCTCAGATCATCCAGCATTTGCCTGGACCTTTTCCTGTCTTTGTGCCAAGCCAGGTGGGATATCCCAGCCTGAGACAAAGATGCAACATTGCCTATAAATTCATTACTTCAGACGTTTGCTGGCCAAAGAACATCTCTGTGCCTACAGTACTTCAGGTGCTTTGACGCACAAAGCTTGATTAAATCTGGCCCGTCCCATTGCTGGATGTCATGAACACAGATAGAATAAATGATCATGTCCAGCATGGTTTGTATGTTTGTCCATCGCACCTAATATCTTTAATGCCTACAGCTGGGTATCGCAAATTTTTTCTGTACTAGTGTCAATATGATGCTGGAGTTTCCATAGAGATACCAAAGCACTTCTTGATGCCTTAGTTAGAGAAGTATAAACATACATTTCTAATAAAAACGCAACATTCTTAGACGTTACAAATTTCCCAAACAGAAGACCTTTGCCTGAATAAAATAGTCTAAAATTGTTTTTAAAAGTCTTATCTAAGTCAGACACTAAGTGATGACAGAGTTACCAAGATTACAAATTTGACCAGAAATTCTATGCTAACTTTTAGTATTGACATCAGCATTGAGTTCTATAGTTACTGGTATTGGGTATGCAAAATCTTGCAAAAAGAAGGGTAATATATGGCTCTATCCATTGCCTTTATTTTGAAGGTATACTTCATTTTGAGAAATATGCTTATTAGATTTCTTGACAAGAGTTGGATTAGAAGATTTAAACTAAGGCTTGGCATCATGGAAAACAAACTAAAAAAATTATTGCAACAATATGAGATATTCCCTGTACATTGTTATTATGTATATTACTTTTATCAGTTACAATGATCTTTAATGAATGGGATGTTTTTGGTTGAACATATGCTTTATTTTATCTGAAGCTTGAGACCGGCTTTTTTAAGAGAATGTGTAAAAACATCTGCCTCTTGCAAATAAAAAAGGTGAGAATCTCTGTCCAGCTGCACGCTTTTTAATACAGTAGATAAGCAGATGTACAGTATGATCACCATCTACTTAAACCACAGTACACCAGTATACCACTGCAACTCTAATGACATTTTCTTTTCACCAAATACCTCAATATCAATATTGAGACAATATTGTAGGGTTGACTACTGACTATTGGATATAATGACTAAGTGGGTAAAGGTAAATAGTTTAACAGCTAGAACGGTTTGGTAGTTTCAGAAAACGACATCACTTTACCGTAGTGCAGCCTTTAAAACCAGGAAAACACAGCACTTGCTATTTTACAATATCCAAAATCTAAGACGATTCCTGGTCTCATATCAGGATATCTATATAATCTCGATATACGGTCCTGATTGAATCCATGCTCACGTTTGTACACTTAAATTAAACTATATTCAGCAGCCAGTTAGCTTAGCACAAAGACAAAGAAACACTGGAAAACAGCTAGCCTGACCCTGCCAAAAGGTATAAAATCTGTTGGCAAACACCTCTAAAATATCACATTGTGGTTGTACATGGGTTATATGTTGGACTATTTCTTGGCTGGGTTCGGCGACTTCCTGAAGTCCCAACTGGTTGTCGGGAAAAATCACGGTGACGACAAGTCTCCAGGATGTTATTGTGCCTGGCCAATACAGTCTGGCACATAATGCCTTGTAGCTGTTTCACACTGTTTCCAGTCTTTGTGCTAATTTCAGTTAACCAACTGCTGATAGTGGCATTATATTTACTGTACAGACAGACAGCAAAAAGAGAATAAGTGTTTTCCCCAAAATTTCAGTATCTCACTGCATGTGTGGACCCTGCTGATTGTTTTTTTCCCAAAACACGGTGAAATGATGTGTGTCAAATCTGCTTTGCTATTTTAAAAATCACACCATTTTCAACATCAAGTACCAGCAAACACCTCTTTTTCTTTCCCTGCAGCTGACAATCAACAAACACGATGGAGCCGATTTCTTTTTCTTGCCTCACTGCAACATTCATGAGGGATGGCTGTTTACTGTTTACTGGTTTTTATCTAGTTTTTATCTTTGATGCCATGTGCTCACGGCAGTGGTGTGCTACCCAGAAATCTCCTGTCAATCAAAGTGTATATTCTTATCTCTCCGTCCGCGGGTTTTCTGTTGATAAAGTTTTTGTAGTTGCTTAGTCTGTTCAGCCGCAGCTGCTATCACTGCACGTGTAGGAGTGTTGCGTTAATCTGATTAGACCGGATTATTAGTGTGTGTGTGTGTGTGCAAAGGTACCAAGCGACACTGACCTCAAATTGATCTGACCTTTCAGATAATGATAAATGAGATGCTTACTGGTGCTAATACTGTGAAGAGCTTGGGAAACATGAAACCTCAGTGGAATATTGGGAATCTCCAGGAACATTTCTAGCAGAATAAATTTGAAATAGTTTATTTAAGAAGCGGCAAGGCCTGACTATTCTTTCTCTCGTTTTCGTGACTTGTTTCCTGTGAACTTTTATGCTCTTTGTTGGCACTGATTGCAGATAGCGCCTGTCGGTGAGGCGATGATTAACCCGCAGGGAAGAAAGAGGGATAATTAGAGATTCCTACTTGAGATTAAAAAGGAAACACACTTTTAAACTGAGGCTGGAATTTAAAGTAATAAGAGGCAGCAGAGTAAGAGAGGGAAGTCAGAACAAAGTTACACAGTTTGACTTTAAATCCCAGAATTCACTGCTTCAAATCCAATTAGAGACAAATAACATCCATGAAAATAAAATTTAACAGCACATGGAATAATTCCATTGTCCTGACTGTGTGAGATGGGTTGCAAAAATAGTTTTAGAGCAGCCGACAGATGGTGAGAGTTGTGTAGGACGGGATGTACTGAACAGCAGAATGTCAACTACAGCTGACTGTACTTGGCACCAACACTGTGCCACTTCCATGTGCGCTCAAGTGCACACAATATCTAAACACTTTATATATACATAATGCAGAACACCAGCACAGGTAGGGTTGGGCTGGTGTGAAAATTTTCAAACAGGCAGACCACTACACTGAATTTTATCACCTGTCCGACTTGACTCAGCACTGTGTCCCAATAGGAAACGAGCACCTGACTATCATGTAGCATCACCTAACAATGAGCCCTTCATCCACACTGGATTCATTAAATATGCACTTCTGTTAGGTCATGTGAACAAACCATAGACCTATCAGTTGTGCACTGGAGACGTACACTAAAAAAGATGGGTGAATAGCCTACTTGCCATCTCCCTAATGTTACTTTTTTAAACAGAAGACATGTTTCATATTGGGATATTTACTGTAAAAGGACACACAGCCAAGAGAAAATACCTTAGCTTGTTATTAGCGATAGTCATTTAGCTTACCAGAAACTTTAAGCTTCCCAGCGATTTCTCAAGCCAGCTGCCACCCTATCCTATAAAGGCTTTATAATGAAAAATGAAGGTATCAAAAGATAACTTAAGGAATCAGCTGTTCCTCATCCAGTGTGGTGCTTTCAAAGCAAGCAACAGGAATACATAGAAACAAAGCGTCCAACAAAGTTCAGCTAAAAACTGCACTTGCATCCAGGTAGGACAGCCTCAGTGTTCTCACTAGCCTCAGTGTTCTCACTACTAGTCTTTGGAGGGGGGCAGGAGGGGGGCTGGGCCGGATGAGGATGGTTGCGGCAGATGTTTTAATCGTTGCAATCTAAAGTGTGGTTATTAAAATTGTTATTATGTTTTCCTCAAATCCTTTACCCCTATCTTGAAAAGGGAGGAGTAAAAATCTTTTAACATGAGGTTATTTTGGTCTGTGCTTTATTTATTCAAGGAGCCAGTTAAGGTTTAAAGTGAAAGTTAATTTGAGTTCATTAGCTGAGATGAAGTGTTGAATAATCAGATCGTGCACACACTGTCAACAACACAGGATTGAAAAACTATTTATAAAAACATGTCATAAAAACAAGCCATTAGCATGACAAAGTGTCCTATAATAACATTAACATGTTGTTTTCTCTCTTGTTATTTGGCCCATTATAAATCTCACTTATCCTGTTCAGAGACAATAAAGAGAAAACAGAGTAAAACATCATCTGAGTGGCTTGCTGTGTTTAGATCCTCACTAGTGTGTGTGTGTGTGTGTGTGTGTGTGTGTGTGTGTGTGTGTGTGATGAATATTTCAGCATCTTCACTGTCAAATGACACCACTTGAGTTTATAGTGAGTGCCCACCACATGAGGGGAAAGTCACTTCATGAATGAACTGCAGGTCTGTTTATTTTGAAGTGTGACTCTCTGCGTGTGTGTGTGTGTGTGTGTGTGTGTGTGTCTGTGTGTGTGTGTGTCTGTGTGTGTGTGTGTGTGTGTGTGTGTGTGTAACACACAGACACACACACACACACAGTCCCTGTCTGCTGCTGCTCGAACAATGCCACTGGTTAATCTCCAGATTATGAGCCAATCTCAGCCACCCAACTAAACCCTCCATACACACACACACAGACACACACACACATAGCAAAGCATGATGGGATAGTTTATCCTGGGGGCAATTGGACAGGATGTGATGCCAAGACATACAGGAGTAATGATAGACAGTGTGTGTGTACACGGAGACAAAAACCGAGTATTACAGCGGAGTGTGTGTGTCAGTGCGCAATGTGTGTGTGAAAGAGAACAAAGACAAGGCTAATACACTCGTCCATTCTCTTTTCCACTAACACACACACAGTTTTCCTACAAAACCAAACATCCCTTTTGACACCCAAACACATTCATACAAGTTGACACCACACACACACATTGTAAGATGGCTTTGTTTCGCTGTAAAAATCACACACACACACACACACACCAGTAGAATGAAAGCGGTGTTTGATGAAGCATGACCTAAATTTTTCACTTTTTTAAGCTAGAAAAAAAGTTGTGTGTGTGTGTGTGTATAGAGAGAAAGAGAATGAACTCACATCAGTTCACATTCCTTGCATGGCTCGCATAACTTTCTGTGTGTGTGTGTATGTGTGTGTGTTTATATGTATATGGCTACGAATGTGTGTGTAATTGTGTGTTCCTGCTGCACCCAAGCCACACTAATTGTATTCATTCTGGAGCCCTAGAATTAGTCAGACCCCGAAAAAACCCAATAATCACTACTTCACCTACATGATGCCCACCCTGTGGCAGCGCAATGGCAGGAAGACATTTCCCATGATCCCCAGGGGCTCTTAGTGTGTCCGCCTCTCCGATTTAGTTACATTCTACAGCTTTTGACATTTTCTGTACTTCCTCATGGTAACATGATAAATGATACACAGAGCACGGGTTAGTTCTCATCAGCAAAGAAGAGAAGGTGAGACTTCTACAAATACACATCAAAATACATGATCACACACACACACACACACACACACACTGAAAAACATGTTTTTACACACATGTATACAGGCATTGCAGCACTGTATGTGCATTCACACATACAGTGCTGCATTTACTGAAACACATTCCAACACATATTTACACAACACAAAGAGGTTTGCACACGCATAAACACACACTCTCACACAAACACGTAAATATACCTCTCAAATCAATAAAACATTGCACACGTTGGAGTTATATAAAAGGGAGAAGGAAAGAGAGAGAGGCAGGAAGAGCGAGGTAGCAAGCTGCTGGCCTGGTTGTCAATAGCAACAGTGTTTTGGAGGCTGATCATCAGTAAGAGCAGTCAGCTCTGTTGCAAAGCATGGTGGGATAAGGCCATGCATTGCACCATAGAGATGATGACTTTTTATCAGCCAAAATACAAATAGCCTACATTGTATGACAAAGTTGAATACTTATAAATAGGTTCTGCTATAACTTGCCAACAAAATTTCAGTAATAAGGTGATCAGCACTTAAAAGTTGCTCCACTTCATCCACATTCTCACTGACACTCCAGCTTCAGACAAACCGTGACAGTATGGGACATCAGAGCATTTAAACTGACAGCAAGCTGTCTGCCTTACAGTACTGTATGTGTGAATGCACATACAGTGCTGCAATCAAGCGCATTTCACAGATTTCTCTAACAAGTATGATTCCCATTTCTGTCTCTTTAGTTTTTCACAAGTTAAAGGGGAACTCCAATCATTTAGCACTGGACTTCCATAAAGTTGGGGGACTCAAAATACAGTTTTTAAAAATAAATTGTCAACATCAAAGACGCAGAGGCTTTCTGCTTTAAATTTTTAGTCTAGTTCAGAGGTTCTCAATCAGTGGGTCGCAGGTCCATTCTGAATGGATTGCTAGTGACTTATGTCGAGTTTGTAAAAAAACACACTTTGAAGTACAGTGAATTTCTGTCACAGAGCTTTTATTCTGAAGTAACATTTCCTTCAGTAGAACGACAGGAGTTTCTTTGTACAGCAACTATTTTTATTGCCCTGTTCTTGGTATTATTTGACCTGTTAACATGGTGTGCCTTTT
Source organism: Plectropomus leopardus (assembly GCF_008729295.1). Taxonomy (NCBI): domain Eukaryota; kingdom Metazoa; phylum Chordata; class Actinopteri; order Perciformes; family Serranidae; genus Plectropomus; species Plectropomus leopardus. The sequence goes on from NC_056484.1 coordinate 18,565,965, forward strand.
CAGCGTTTTTGTCACTGGTCCTGCAGTAATAACATGCACTTTTTTGGTTGTAGTGCTATTTAATTACTATGTTTTAAAAGACTGCACCTTATTCTTGCAATATGTTGTATTTCATTGTGTTGTAAGACCACATGTTGTATAAATTTCGTGAAATAAACTTGAATATGTGGTAATTTCTCTAAAGTGCGGACCTTGAACTAATGACTTAGAAATCTGGACCCTGTGGTTGGACCAGTTGGGAACCACTGGTGTAGTTCAAGCCCAATGGTGCGCTGCATTTGCACTGAAGTCAGAATTCTCGAGTTCCAAGTCAGAAATTTCAGCTGCAACGCCCTCTGAAGTTAGTTTCCAACTTGAAAAAAGGGAGGAACCTTACCAACCCCAAAATCCAAGATAGCTGCTCTGCGCCTCAACAGTAGTTGCAGCTGCAGTAATATTAAGGTTTACCACAAAGTAATGTATTTGTGGCAGCCTACTTGTAAATGGAGCATGATATGCCAAAATGTGTCCTTAAAAGCGCATGAAGAAATTAGCTGAATATAAGGTTCATTCCAGATTCATCAATCTTTCTAAAGAGTCATCACTTTAGCACGTGTACAGGCCCAAAACTTTCACTCTGACTTCTGTTCAAACTCTTTTGCTCCAACAGGAAGTTTCAAACCAATCACTGTCATGTCACATGGCCCTTTAATTTCTCAAACTGAAACCAATCACACATCTCAAAATTTAACTCTGCTAGGAGACAGTTCACTTCATTGTGTCTATTCTCATCCGCCAGTCCCAGGAGAAAAAACGTGAGAAAGGGTGTGTGCATGTGTATATTCACAGCACACACTCTCAGCTCTCATGTTCCTGCTATAAGAGACATAATGCAGAGACAGATCAATACGAGCATTGCTATACGGCCCGCAGACATGGGGAGGGGGCTGTCAGGGTAATTACTTTGTCCTCTGAGGGTGTATCACTCGCACAGCCAGCAGCCTACATCTGAATGTGGGTCAATACACAAACTCATACACACAAATGAGCGGCCAGTTGTTCCAGATGAAGGACGGGGGAAGTAAATCCAGGTCAAACAGGAAGTGGAAAGAGCCTAAATGCATCACGGATGCTTCACTGCAGAAATGAATGATAGGCGGTCAATATGAGCAGTTATCATCTACTTTTGATAATAACAGTGATGATATAAAGCTGGTATGATATCATGATTGACATCTGTACTAGAAACACTAACTGTAATGTCTGCATTTTACGTTTAATCTGATCAAATGAAATATGAAGCACTTTTAGAAGAGTCTAGGAGTTTAGATGTCAGATTATCAAAAACTATTCACCTTATATCACTAGTTCTTTTTCACACAGAGATAGAGCAACTACTAAATCCCATCTTTATGACCCCTTTGCAATTTTACACAGAATCAAACAACATTAGTATTATAGTGCTCCAGTGTGTAATTATAGATAGCATGCTGGCATCATGGAATCAAAAAAAGCGTGACGGCCATTGCGATTAACACAATAGCGTCGGCCTCTAGTGTGATATCTAACATATGAGTCAACACGCTTTATACAGGGTTCCTACACATTTTCACTGACAACATTTCAAAACGTTTCCATGTCTATTCAAGGACCCTACTTGCCCGGCATTTTTCAAACATACCAGATTCAAACTCTATACAAGCCTAATATCAGCTAGATGGCATACACGAAGGGAGAGATGTGAAGAAACTTATATGATGGTAAACAAAATGCTGTCCATCATCAACGGATATTAACTGCTACAAAATGTTGACAGCTTCAGAAAATAATTTTGCTGTTGTGTTACATTATGTGGAAGATTCTCAATGAGAGATTACTGTAACAATTTCACGCTACACAACAAAATTCCATTACTTTTCCAGAACTTTCAATGATTTGTACTAATTCCATGACTTTTCCAGGCCTGGAAAACGGGATTGCAAAATTCCATGACTTCTACAGATATGCGTCGGCAATGCTTTATAAACGACAGTAATTACATAACATGGCGGTACCAATCATTTATTGCCACCATTGCTGATCTCGTCCTCCTGGAGATTAAAGCGCTCCAGAATTTCATTTTTCTCCCAAATTGCGTACATTTAAGGCCACTGTTCTTCTTCCCACGGTGGGTCACACACATAACACGCCATCAAAATGTTACAACCATCCAGCCCATGGTCCCATCCTGCCGGCTGTCCTTTTTATACAGACACCATTTCAGTGCTGTTACCACCTGAAACAACTCTATCCCCCCATTCCAAGAATTTACTTTTATACAAAAAGGCAAAGTAGCATAATGGCGCAATATTTCCACATTGAACGGGCAGTGTAAAAGGGGCTGCTGTTTTATGGGTGACAAAGAATGGTTCATTTGTTTTGTGTCAGGCAAACCATACACTCCGGGTGGCTACTAAATACCATTTTGGTGTCTGGGTTTACAAGCAAAGAATCGCAAAGGCATCTCAATGGAACTGTCAATAACTTAAAAATAAAAATAATTTTCAAGTTCATTTAATTTCACAAATCGTTTCAAAGTAGGGTATACCAACAAGCTAAAGAATGCTTTCAAGTAAGCCGGAGGAAATGTCCTCAACTGGTTCTTCCATTTTTCTCCATATGAATTAAATGTGGCACAAGAAGAAATACAGATACTTCAGACAGCAGTAAAGCGAATGTGTATATAGATTTATATTATATCAGGAAAAGAATTGTCAAAAAACACTGTAAACAAATTCACATTGCTGCTTTTCAATGTGAAAGCACATGTGAGTAAGTACAGTATGGTATGGGATTCATAAATCTGTGGTGTTAGGCACACAATAATGTTTTGAAGTAATGTTTACTTTGCTAGAAAAATGCTATACCGTCATAAAGTTTGTCACATATTAAATTTACGGCAAGTTGTTAGTAGTTTTGGAGATTTGGCAATGACATTCCTGCATTACTGGTGTTAATAATACTCATAAATCAAACCAATGCAGGAATTATCCTGTTGCTCTTAATTTCAATAGGCAGAATTATGTTTTACGCAGTCCTTCAATTCATATTCTAGCAGTTTGTCTGTGATCTTTCTACACTATCCCTCTACAGTTTACAACAGGGTTCCTGTCGCTGGTGGTAGCCTGGCTGCCAATACATAAGTAACATAAACAAACCAAAATATTTGCACCACATATACCGAAAAAAGAGATTTAAATGTTTTAAATATGCGCAAGGCGCGAACTTTACAGTCCACACTCTCAGGGGTAAAACCGAGGGTAACTGTAAAATATGATATACAGCTCCAGCCTGGCTGAATTATTCTTCAGCTGCCGTTTCCTCTGTGTTGACATTTCCACACACCACTGTTCAGCCTTCGTCCTAAGCGGCTGGACGAAATGTAACGTCGCTGAGTCCATTATCGGACAAGCTACATGATATCAACCTATGACATTTGAGCCAATTTACCTGAAAATGGTGAATACCGTCGTTTCAAGCCGACTCTCCGGAACAGCCAGGCCCGGATGCCCTCCTCCGCTTTATCCGCCCACTGAAGTAGCCTAAAACACAGCTCCGTCTGTGCTCGGTTTCGCTTCCAAACGCTCCAACAGAAAAAAAATATCCTCCTAAAAACACAGAGAGATACGAGGGGCGTGAGGACGGACAGCTTGAGACCGAACCCCCAAAATGTCGTTTGTGTGGCGGTGTGAGCAGTTTAAAGAGGCTGGAGGAGGATCTGCTGTCGACAGAGCAGACGGGAGGGGTGCGAGCGAGCTGCCATAAAGCACCGCACAGTGGTCAACAACGACACTTCCTGTACCCTTTCAAAATAAGACCATTATCAGCGACCATGTGACGCAGTCTATCAGAACTTTCAAAAGTAAAAGTACCAATGACGATTTTTTATAGTTTCTCCAGTATTGACAATGAAAGTGACATAAAAAACAATTTCAGTCTATAACAACTACATAGCCCATGCAGATAATTACATATATATATTTGATATTTTCAAATAGAAGTTGTATACCAAAACGTCATATAATAAATAAGTTTAATTGCATAGTTAATACAAATTTAGAGGAAATTAAGAAACATAACACAAACTAAAACCTTCAGGGTGTGTTATAAAGGCAGAGTTCAACTGAAATGTATAAATTATTTCATGGTTTTTGCCAATTTAAAACTGATGAGTTTGAAATGTCCAGTTGTTGTCATGTAGCTATATTCTAAAATCCGCATCTCTAGAAAAATAGAAAGGGGGTCATTTTTTGAGCGAAATAATTTAAGTAGGCCTATTTAATATTTTACTTATATAATTATCGAATTATTTACACATTTTTCATCAGCTGAGAAACTGGGATTTTTAGAAATGACTAGTATATTTAATTTTTAGTGTTTTTTTTTTTTTTTTTAAGTTTTGAAAAGTACCTCAGTAAATCAAACCAAAAAGAAGTGGAATGGAAAAAAAGCTGTAGAAAAAATGACGGTCGGTCGTCATATAGGGTACAGTATGATAATCAAATTAATGTCAACTTCCGCTCTAAAGGTAATGACGTGTGGTTAGCTTGACGAAGCTATGGGAAGAGGCAGGAAATGCAGATAAACGAAACAATGCTATCTTTATTTGAATAGCTTTCCTTTCCACTGTTTCGTGTAACTCATTCTCCTTTAACATTGCAACATTGTGGCTTTTCGGAGGTATAAAAATGCAACACTGCATAAATTTTCAAAACTCAGTTTTCCCCTTGCCCCTGTGAGTCTTCAATAAAATATTGAACATATAGGTGTGTAGGCTATTACATATTTGAATTAAGATAACAAAACTATAAAAAAAAATCATTTATCATGTAAAATATGTAGTTACCCCTAAACATTAAAAGAAATGTCTGTCGTACTGCATCCTACAATTTGGTCCTACCAAAATATATGACCCTTAATTTATTCTTCTTTCTTTTTAGAATAATCCTCGAAATTATTATATGGTGGTTTACTTGCTGTCCATTTAAAATAGCATAGCATTAATTTTCAGGAAATTAATTTCAAGTTGAAAAGATGGGTGTGTCATCATAAAGTTGTGGATATTTAATTTCTCCTTTCCTAATTTGATTAATTTGAAATGGATGAATAATAATAATAGCCATAATCGGTGTGACAAGCAGAACCAGGAAAATAGGACATTAGACATAAATTGGACAGACAACTATAAACGTAATGATAATCAAGTTAAATCTTTGATTGTGTGGCGCCACCTTCTGGACGAAAAATGCAACGACTACAATAAATGCAATTTTTAGATTGACATTGGTTATACAGATTTAAAGTAAATGTAAATAACATTGTTAAATCTTTTAAATAAACGAAAAAGTTGTCCTGCTGTTGACCCATTTCATCTGTGGTCAATCTTTGTACTGCTCAAAGCATTGAAAAACTAAATTAAAAAAATAATAGACAGAATAACATAAATCATATTAGTCAGGGATAACCTACAAATGTTAGGGATCATGTTTGTTTGTTTTTTAAATAAGAGCAGAAGTGTCATTTCCAAAGTAATAATACCTCATTACAGTACTTAAGTATTTTTTAAAGGTATATGTACTTTACTTGAGTTTTGTATTTCTGTAAATGTTCACTTTTATTTCACAAAATTTACTAAATAAAATGTATACTCTTATTCCACTACATTTTCCCATAAACATTTTAGTCACAAACTTCATCCACCACAGGATATGAGTAGGGGAGGGACATTCAACAACTGGTCATGTTTCGTATTTTAATTACCCCCAGAACCCCAAAACCCCAAAAAAGAAAAGAAAGGCAAAATTTACCTGAAATAAAGAAAAAAAAAAAAAAAAAAAAAAAAAAAAAAGTCACCTCTGCACTTCGCTCCAGTCAGACAGACCTACTTCCAACCTGCTTGTTTACCATTTACGGCGATCGCTACGGGTACAACTTGACTGGAAAATGTCTCGCGCTGCGGAGAGACTCAAACTGCTGATCAATCATCTTGATCGATCACCGGCGGTTATCGTATCCTTTGTATTTTGATCGCGGATCATCGACACTGCACAGCGCGGAGCAGGCTTACCCGTTAGCCGACAGCTGCGCAGCTAACGGCGGTCAGCAATCTTGGGACAGGCCAGTGTCCCGAGATGGACCGCAGGCCTCCAGGAATATAAGGAGGAATATTATTGTTTATTAATGTTTTATAACGTTAATATATGTACCTCTTGCACATGTAGGCTCAGTTCAGTGACACCGTTTTTTTTTGACTTGACGCTGCCGCCATTGTTCCTGTAACGTATGTAAACGATAGCTAACTGTTACGTGAAAGCTCTGAAATAGTGTTTGTTGTACATTATGCTATTTCTCTCATATAGGCTATCACAGTGGTTGGTGTTTCTATTACCTTTTTGCTGGAGACATAAGCTGAAAATATGTGGAGGGATAGCCTTTTTTTAGGTCAGCTGAAAGTCTGTTTAATGGCTTGTTTATCATTTCATCTGTATGTTATTTTGTACTGTTGTCAGACATTTTTCACAAGTATCTAAACCAACGGGCAACTTGGTTCTACAAATTGCAAGAAACTAATAGATTTAGAAAATTATTTTTTAAGAAGATAGAGAAAAATGTATGGGGAAAAAAAAAGAAAAAAGCTAGGGGGAAAACTACTTGTATAGTTAGTAAATCTACACAGTAAACGTGCTACAGAATTATTGCAATTTTAACTACTTTTTCAATGTATTTCCTTTTTATTTATTTATTTAGATAGAGAAAAATGTATGGGGAAAAAAAAAGAAAAAAGCTAGGGGGAAAACTACTTGTATAGTTAGTAAATCTACACAGTAAACGTGCTACAGAATTATTGCAATTTTAACTACTTTTTCAATGTAATTTCCTTTTTATTTATTTATTTAAAAAAAATATTTGTTTGCTCAGGTTTCAAAGGGTTAAAAGGCTAAATTAAACTCAATTTTTTTTTTTTTTTTTTTTACTGTTAAAAACTGCTTTAACACAACATTGCTTTTACTGCTGTTTCGTTTCCTTGACTGATTTTCCTCAGGGATCTTCACCAACTTATGCCCAAACCTTCGCCAACAGTCCCCCATGGAGATTCAGGTAGAGACACAACCTTAGTTTTAGTTGACACTCATTCCAACAAATAACAGCTGCCCCAGGCTTAAGGTTAACCAGTTATATAATCCATGTGATTCAATCACATTTGACACAGTTTTCTCCAGTTCATGTCTTTATGTTCCCAGCTTTCTGGGAAGTTAAGTAAAAAATAAAGCCAGCAACTGGAATTTACTATCTATTTTGGCTGCCCGGGTAGCCAAAGTGAGCTGGCTCAGTTCTGGCCAAAAGTCGGCATGCTGGAGTAAATAAATCAGCCACATCGAGTTACTCAGTTTAGGCTTGGGATGAGTGATGCCCCAGAAATAGGCCAAGAAACTGGCCAGGTCTGGCTGCAGACATTGACATCATACAGCCGTTATCAAAAATAACTTAGCCCAGCATTGGCCCAAACTCGGCATGCTGGAGAAAATCTGTCGGGCCGCATCCAGATGCCAATCTGGGCTGAGACTCAGGATTAATGATGCCTCTAGGATGGGGCCAAATAAACCAGCTCTATTCCAGCTGCTGACAGCTTTTATCAAAAAAGTCATGGCCCAGCATCGGCTCCAACTCGGCATGGTAGAAAAAATATATTGTCCTGATTCTGGCTGCAAACACTGACATCGCTGAGCCGCTATCAAAAACTTGGCATGCCAGAAAAAATAAGTTTAGCCGCATCTGGTTGCCCAACTTGATTGAGACTGAGGATGAATGAAGCCCTGCCATCACTGGGCACTGTCTATCAATCAGTATACTAAACTTAACTTAATATATGTTGATGATGTTGTGTATCATAATTTCTTTTGGGAAGATACACTTGTGATACTGACTTGCTGACCCCAGATCAGCGGCTCTTCTACGAGGAAAATGGCTTCATCCTCATCAAGAATTTGGTGTCTGACGAGGACATCGACCGGTTCGGGTGAGACTCTGAGAACTGCAAAGAAAGTTTTTCTTCCAGATTATAAACATAACATCAGCACTGTTATTAATCTGAGTAACTAAGCTGTAGAACTTCCAAAATACAATAATAAAGCCATGGTTGACAACCACAAACTCACAAAACAACAAGTGTCTCTAAGAATATTATTTTGCTGTTATCTTTGTATCAAATTTACAGGTAAAATGTCAATCTACTGTGAAATAAGTAACTTTTCATAGACCTGCAGATGTACTGTGAAGTGCTGAATGTGATCTATGTGTGTTCTTCAGGAAGGCATTTGAGCGGATCTGTCGGCAGGAAGTAAAGATTCCCGGTCTGATTGTGATGAGGGACGTGGCCATTGCTAAGTCAGAGTTCGTTGCGGATCAGAAAGCAGTTTCCAAACTCCAGGATTTCCAGGAAGATCCTGAACTGTTCCGGTACTGCACCTTACCCCAGGTACAAAACAAACAAACACACACACACACACACACACACACACACACACACACACACACTACATATTAAGTATTGATTTTTTTCTATTAGTTTTAAACCAACAAATTAAAAATAAGGACCTGCAGTGAATATGTAGTGTGTCATAGCTTAAATATACCTAGTTTTATATCATTGTGAAATGGTTTGTTATTAGACTTGTAGCAACCCCTGGGAATGAGAGAAAACCCAACATGAAAGTGCCAAAAATTGCAGTTTTTTGAAAGCCACCCTCCTTTGTTGTCTCCTAGTCAAAGCTCACAGATTGGATGCAGGGACACTCAGAGCATTATGCTGAGTTAAAGCTAGATGCAGACACAGCACAAAGCTCATTGATTTTCCTTGGAAATGGCCGGCTTATGCTCTGCAGGGGTATTTTTGGCGTTTGATCTATTTTTTCTGCAAGCGAATCTGGAAGGAAAACACAATATTTTTTTTATGAACTATATAAAGGCAATACTAGATATGACAAAGATGACCTGAGTATGATAAATGATAAAATATGCATGCCATGCTTCTACGTATTTGAAATTTGCGTCTGCACAAAAAACAAAAGAGGCCAAGGCACACACAAAGACACACATACACACACACCAGACATGAAGTCACTTCTGTGTCCAATGTGAACATAGTGAAAGCATCAACAGTTTTTTCACACATAAACATGAATGCCAACAGAAATAACTTCCCTTTTTTAATTTAAAATTCACCCTAAGTTTGAAGCAATTCAAATCTGAACACTACTGGACAAAAACTTGTGTTTTTCTCTGTCAGATTCTGAAGTATGTGGAGTGTTTCATTGGACCCAACGTCATGGCCATGCACACAATGCTGATCAACAAACCTCCTGATGCAGGTACGAAGCGATTAAATACAATCAAGTGGTCCACGTTTGGAGAACCCCGAGAACTACTAGACCTCACTGGGAATTGCTGTAGTGAAATGTTTCTTTTTACCCTTTCAAATTTAGCCTTATCCAGATTTATCCAAATATCCAAATAATCCAACTGTCGTTTCAGGTAAGAAGACGTCTCGTCACCCAATGCATCAGGATCTGCATTACTTCCCGTTCCGCCCAGCAGACAAGATCGTCTGCTCCTGGACAGCGATGGAGAAAGTGAACCGGCAGAATGGCTGCCTGGTTGTCCTGCCGGGAACACACACCGGAACACTGCAGGAGCATGACTACCCTGAGTGGGAGGTATAAACACACACGCATGGGATTCTTCAAGAAGCACGATAACACCTGCTAGAAAGTACACATATGCACTGTCTCATGTGTTCTCAGGGTGGCGTCAACAAGATGTACCATGGAGTGCGTGGCTACGATCCGAAGCACCCCAGGGTGCACCTGGAGATGGAGAAAGGCGACACTGTTTTCTTTCATCCGCTGCTGATCCATGGCTCTGGCATGAATCAGACACAGGGCTTCCGCAAGGTGCTACCCATAATCCACCTGACATTTTCTTTAACAAACTCCATACTTCATCAACACATGGGAATTTTTATGCTCTTATTTTTTTGAGTTACAAAAAATAAGTCAAATTAAAGTGATGAAAATATGCATGCAATATATTTCAAGGCAGCAGTGTGTGAACGTGTGTGTGTGTGTGTTTGTTTCTAGGCCATCTCCTGCCACTATGCCAGCTCTGACTGTTATTACATCGACGTGAAGGGAACTACACAGGAGAACATAGAGAATGAGGTGAAGGACATCACAAGTAGAAAGTACAATATCGACGACATTTCCTTTAAGGTCAGTCATCTGCATTCATAATACATTCATCTGTTAGAATCATTCCATTATACAGCTACAGATACTATACACAGACTGTACATAAAGATGGACGATGTGTCTCGACGTACTCAAACTGTACCAAAATTAAGCAAAGCATTTTGGATACTGCCACTGCAATCTTGGACTGGTGATGTCATTTAGAGACAGAAGTATGAGGAGTAGTAATCTCCATGTTATCGAGTTCCTGCCCATACACCCATCTGATCAATCATGAGCAGCACCACTGACTACGATCACACCGACTGGCACACACAACTGTCAATCATGAAGTCGAACCATTTATTCTTGCACCAAAAAAACGAGTAAAAACAAAACTCCTCAGAAAAACAAAGCTTGAACAAACATCATTGTGGTCAGAACTACCTAAAATTACAGAAACCACCCTTGGAAAAAAACATAATTCGTGTGTTTGTTGATCTTTTAGTTTGGCCCATGTCCCATATGTTAACATGGAGGCAGGGTTTATGAACCATACTGCAGCCAGCCACCAGGGAGTGGTTGAGATGTTTTGGCTTTACCTTTGGGGAGCAGTTATGTCCTCCTTCCTCTTTAACAGTCTGTCGGCAGGTTTCCTTTACAGATTTGCGCAAAACTTAAGTGATATTTTTAAAATGTTGATACAACACAATTGCACGATGACTGCGTTTCCCTTGAGTGATGTTCTGCGTCTTCTCCTCTCGCAATAACAATCCAAGAAGTATGTTAATGGATGTTCAAAACATCAACAGGTTTGTTTCTATTGCAGCCACCACACTAGCCGTCATTATTTCCAATCAAAGGTGACGTAGACATGTTACGCAAGCCATAACGGAAAGGCGACCCCCTAATAAGTGGGAGTGGCCATATGTGAGGTATTTCTGGGAGGTGATAGTCCACATGTTCACAGAGGAATTGTAGATTTAAAACTTTCAGATCATCTGCTCAACTTTTGAAGAGTTATGCAATGCAATAACACTTTAGAGCCTGCTGCATCATGCCTGAGGGAGCCAGAGCATAGCCATAGCATGATGTAATCTATGAAAATGTTGTTTCTATAGCTGTTTTGCGAAATAAGGCTTTTTTGGATTGCTGGAAATACCACCTTATGTAAGTGTCAAAACTTTTTGGCGATAATTGGGAGATTTTTTTGAAATTGATGCGTTTCCACTATTTTATATTTGGAATTTGCTCAGTGCATTACAGCTTGCTCAAAAGATGTCTATGTATCAGTAAAATGGCTGATTATTAAGCGTGCTAAAGGAAAAAAAATCTTGATTCTCTCAGAATGTTTCTAAAGTTATGTTTTTGTCGAACTGACCCTTTATCTCTGCTACAGGACACCTGGGCTTTCCGAGGCCGCCTGGTGCAAGGAGAGAGGATCTCACTGTGAAGGTGCCAAAAGTGTGCAATGAAACAGTCGCCACGTCGCTGCAGGGTGACCAACCACTGAGCTGAAATGACAACAGATTTACATATATGTTGATTAGATGAGAAGCAAAATGGTTGATTATTAATTTCATATAGTCACTAATTCCCATTAACAATGAAGGAGTGTAATTTTTTAGATGAATTATTGCCTGTTTAATTAAGGCTTCAGAGTTTGTGATCACTAACATTTGGGAAATGTAAACTAGGGCATGTTGTTCTAACGGAGAATATAAAGACAGGAAATTTAAATAGACAATGTCTACCTCATAAGTACACCGGTACATACAAGTTAAAGCATTTGACATTCAGTACACCTCTTGCTACTTCACGTCTGCACAAAATGTAGTTAAACTGCATTTAATATGAGTGTTAACAGGGTGTGAACGCATCAATAACTGTTTATTGAATTGTTTAATTTACTGAAACCTTAATATAAAGGGATGTTAATGATTTATGTCATGTTTATTAAGAAAAGTAAGTGTTGAGACTGATCGAGAGGTAGAGAGAGGTGGAGAAAGAGACAAAGTAGAGTGAAAGAAAAAAAAAGAATCAGTGTTGATTGTAGCTCTTGTGAACTAACACTACCAGAGGCCTTGATCTTATACTGCCATATAAATATATCAACATGTTTATGATCTTGTGACGGTTTGATGATGAGTGAATGGATGTTCGTTTTCTAGAATCTTGCTGTGATGGATATGTTTTAATATCAGTAATAAAAATGACTACTATATTATCGACATCTTGTTTAATTTTCTTCAAAGCTACAGACACAGAAACACACACCTGCCCCTTTGACCTGCACTGTAATTTATCAGTCATATGGCAGATGATGATGAATAAATAAATAAGTCTGCATCACAATTAAGGGCTTATAATGTAATAAAATCTTGAAATGGCGACATGACATTTATATTTTACACAATAATCTAACTCATTACAAAAGTAGTATGTAATGTATTATGCCTAATTAAGTAATCTAATCTATAGATCTATAATGCAAAATCTATTGCACATAAATATTCATTAAAGCCTGTTTTTTTCCCACTATAGATGTTTTACAGTACCTAGATTCTGGATGCCAAGATGTTTTTAATATTGCCTGATGCATATGCCTTACAACAGGTAGTCCATAACCCTGAGGGGGTCCTCAGAGTGACTGCGGGGGGGCGCCATAGTACCATTTGATAATTTAAAGGTCCAGTGGGATTTTGGGAGGTAAATTGACAGAAATTGAATATTCATAACTATGTTGCTATTAATGTATGATAGCCTGAAACTAAGAATTGTTGTGTATTTATTACCTTCAACTGAGACTTTTACATCTACATACTAAGCAGGTTATCTTCCACAGAGTCCGCCATGTTTCAGTTCTGCAACCTCACCACCACATGTCACTAAGTTCTACACACTGTACCATTTGAATTTCTTCTATATATTTATTTTTTAAAATTAAAGAGTGTCTGACCGTTCACATTAATATTAATCTAACATATTATGAGCAAAGATAAATTGTCCATTACATAAAACAAACAAGAAAAAAAAAGTTGAGTCACAGTACACAACATAAATGATTGCAGGCTAACTGTTACCTATGTATCCATTTAGCTTAGGCTAAATCACTGTGTGGCACCTATCCATAGCAGTGAGGTGAACTAGTTAATAACACTTACATACTATTTAAACTTATTGGCCAAGTGTACGGACATTCTTATAAGCCACAATAATTGGCTTTTTATGGTAATATTTTGAGCAAGAGACTCAGGCACAAAAATCCATGTCAGAAACCATCAGCAAAAGTGCAGAGGGTAAGGCTAATGCACCTAGCCATGCTACAACTTTTTCTGACTTAGCAGCTACAGGCAAACGCAAGTGGGAGAAGACCCGAAAAAATGCAACTTTCAAATGCATCTCAATGTATAGCTAAGGGGTCTCTGTCCTGAAAAACATTAAAGACCCCTGGTTTAAACCAACAAGAGAAAGATGCTGCATTCTGGGCAGGGTGCCCCGATTGGTTTATCATTTACGGTGTTATATGACTTAATTTTGTATTGAATATTTATTGGCTCTTCTGTCCAAATGACAAAAACAGTATGTGAAATCAGGCAGCATAGTAGTGACACTGAGACATCGGAAAATGTGAAACTTAAACTAAGTTTCTGTTTAGTAGGGCTGAGATGTTAAACTATATAACCAGAGAGAGGAACTCCAAAGCACAGGGGATTATGGTTAAGAGGATCATCACGCTTGGAAAGAAGAGCACAACAAAATAAAGTCACACATTATATAAGACCGGCCTTATCGGCACTCTTGCAGTCTTATCTGTTATCTGTTTTCTTATCCGATTTGTTTTGAATCTCTTACCTGGCAGGATGACAGGTCACAATAACAAACAGGTAAGAGTCGAGTCCAGCCGTGAGACATCTGTTTTAAGCTCTATTTGGACTGGAACTGGGCGGCATCAACCTGGATGAACCAAATTCAAAATCATATAAGCACATTTTCATAAGTTTTTCAGTATTTGCCAGCTGAATTTGCCTTTCAGACATTAAAATCACTGCTTTAAATGCATCAGATATGTTGCTCAGCACCAAATGACACTTGACTCACATGCTTGTCTCTGAGGGTTTGTCTGTTTTTAGATGGAGGCCTGGCTATTTCCTGGATCCCCAAGCTGAACCCCCCCAAAAAACACCTCATCCAGCACAGCAAAGAGTGTGTGTGTGTGTGTGTGGGTGTGTTTAAACAGCGTCTTTGTTCAAACCCAGAGGGAAGCTCTGGGCTCTTTAATTCAGAAATTCAGGAAATCCATTCACACGCGATTCACACGGAGGAGAGCAGAAATGTGGAAGCTTTGTCACAGTCAGCATCACAGCAGATGGTGAACTGACACATGCATATAAATTATAAAGTCTAAGATATAAACAAACACCAAATAAGCTTTAGCAGAAGCAGGAACAGTTACATAAATTCACCCATACATGCAAAAAATATAATGCATTCACATTTGCACACCCAAACATACAAAATGCACATGAAAACAAATGCACATTCACCAAATTGCACACATGCGCACACAGCAAATAGTCTCTCTCACACAGGTCTGACTGCAGGCTCATTTTCTGCTAAATGTTTCCCAGACTGCAGATCTGTTTTTGAGCAACTTTTTGAGCCACTTGTTTCTGCCCAGTTTCCACTGGAGGGAACTGACACACATCTCTGATTTTACTACATCACACACAATCAAAGGAAAAATCCATGACAACTGATGTACACTGTAAAATCTGACAAGTTGATCTTACTTTAAATAATCCCCCAAACCATTTGCCTTGAAAAAATAATTTAAATACAACTTAAAATCTTAATTTCTGTATACTTTTTACCTAAGTGTCAAGTTTACTTAAAATGTAGTTATATTTACTTAAGTTTGTGAAGTTGTTTCAACTTAAAATGACAAGTGAAATTGCCTTGTTCTTTCTAAGTAACTTAGCAACTCCCGTAGATTAATATAGTCTAACTTACCTTGAACATGACACAGAGGATTTTGCCAATGGTGAAATTAAAAGATTTGTGAATTCTGTTTCGCTAACATGTTTAGGAATATACACATTTGACTACCTAGTACACTACTGGAAGAATACAAATATATAGCACAGCGCACTTGGTTTACTCAGGTTGTTATAATTTAGAAAGATTGATTTAATTAAACTTGTCATTTTTAAGTTGCAACAACTTTGAAAAATGTAGTAAATCTAACTAAATTTTAAGCACACCTAACAATTAGATATAAAGTTAACATAAAATAAGAAAAATAGTTATATTTACTGACATTTTTCAGGGCTATTGGTGTCAGATGTTCAGATGTTTTTAAAATAAAATCAACTTGTCAGATTTCACAGTGAATTTTACATTGCTCAATTGAAACAAAACTCCTCACAGACATTTCAAAATTTTAACATTTTAACATATTGTGACATTAACTAGATGTTAGTGCAACTTAGTGGGTTTAACCCTGAGATAACTCATACCTGGAATGGTAATGAATGGGTCCAGTGCAGCTTCAGGATGTTACCACCTGCACACTGTGCCTGCAAGGGAAATAGACATTATTCATATAGTAAGGTAACAATACACAACAGAGCATTTCATAAAACCAACAGGTTCAAAACGATAGCAGTTCTGTTAAATTCTTTGACATTAAATAGTGCTATAAAGTGGTATTATTTTGTAACCCTTTCACATAATTTATACCTATATTATTATACCTATACAGTATAGTATTATTATCTTTTGAGGGGATTCTAGCTTTTAACTTTATGGTCTCCAAACTGCCGACTAACTTGTTTACTTCACGTAATGCCAGTTTGAGCGAAGTGAAGTTAATCTTAACCCGTAAAACAAAGAAAATACACAAAAGCAGCATCTTTTGATGGGCAGCTATCACGGAATTCTGTATGAACTTCATCCTACAGGTAAAAAAGCATATAAGCATATCCACCCACAATAGATATAACCCACGATTTGTAAATACTGGGCCAAGGAGATGCATTTCAAGGCTAGCATATACTAATTTGACATTATTTGATGTCCTTGTCCTCCCTCTTTGAAAAAATATGTGGCTATGTCTGCTGGTGGGATGACTTAATGTTTTGCAGCAGTCACAAAAGCAGCAAACCAGTGTTTGTTTCCTCAGGTTATTTTCCATCCCGACCCCCGTTTACTCTCACAGAATTAGAAACAGAGGCACAAAGTCATTATTGTTGACAATACTTTCCTGCTGCTTGTTAACTCTTGATTCTGTGCAAAAATCCAACTATCCTTAGACCTAGGAAACAGTGCTTTGAATATAATTCATTTTGTTTTTTGCATGTTAAAAGCTGCACAAATCAATACTTTTATATTTACAATTGGTCAGATGATGCAGTGTGATAGGGGGCTCTTTTGGAGAGAAAGCCACAGAGATTTTACTGACCATTTTGGCATCTTTCAGCTAATTGTTTTGAGTATCTGGACCACAACTTTACTGTACAGTCTCTGCTCAAATCCACCTCAACTGTAGCAAAAAAAGCTCAAATACCCACAGTACACTACCTTCCCACAAACATTAAACTATAGACAGAGAGAATTAGCGACTAGCTGGTGAAGGTAGTGGAACATTTAGCAGCTTAAGAGCCATATATTTTGCTCAGGAGATGGTGGAGCCCCAAAACAGAGCTAAAAAGAGAGTGAACATTGAACTTTACAAGGTCACCACTAACACAGCTGCAAGGTAATGCTAAATTGCGCCTTTTATTTTGGCAATTTGTTTTGCTAAAATGTCAGCATATCAACTTTTTAACGTAATAATATGTCAACATTGTATTCACAACTTGTATTATTGCCCCAAAGTTGCCAAAAAATCAATTAGGTTTAAGAATGTCAAACCTTCTACATTAGAAAAAATCTATAGCAGGGAACAATGTTGAATATTAGTATGATTTGGTGTCAACAATGCACAGTGATGTCTTTTTGATGTCTGCCTATTTATTTCCTATAATTGGTCAGATGACTATGTGGAGTATGAAAGCAGTCACTTATATTGACAAACTCAGATCAAATTATCACCAACTTTGTAGTTTTCCTCAGCTCTATGGAGCGTTTTAGCAACCTTTATCAAATTGGTTTGGTTATCTGGATCACAACCTTACTGCTTTAGTTCAGTCTTATTGTTCTCATCAACCTTGCTTGCAGCAAAAAAGCTCTTAAATACCCAAAGTATGCTATCAGACTCAACTGTAGACAAACAAAGTTAGCAACTAGCCGATGAACAGAGGGAAGCATTTAGCAGCTAAAGAGCCAGATATTTCCCTTAGGAGATGAAGGAGACTAAAAACAGAGCTAAAAGGAGAGTGAAGATTGATCACCAGGTGACCAGAAATATGACTCTAAATAAATGACAATGTTACTCCATGTATTATGTAAGCAATTGTTTGAGAACATGGTAGCATATCAAGTTTAGAAGATGCTTAATAGAGTATGCCAATTTTACAACTTGTTGTGCTGCCCCAAGTGGCCATAAAAATCTATAGTAGCAAACATTTTCTCCTTAATTTCTGACTTCCATCTATTACTGAATCCAAGTTTCAATTCTACTGCTTTCTTCACTCAAATTACCTCAATCCATCATTCATCTTTTTCTCCTTGTTTTTGTCTACTTATCCCTTGGGCAAACGATATTCCAGTAACCTCCCTCCCCTCCCCAAGATATTCTCTCCCTCTTTCTCCTCCCACTCTCTTCTACCCTCCCTGCCTCTCCCACCTTCCTCCCTTCCCTCCCTCATCATCCTCTCCTCTCTCAGTTCATTTCAGCTCACTAAGGTGTGGTGCTTAGTCCAAGAGAATTTGTGCTTGTAATCCTTTTACTATCAAGATGTCCTGGACTCGAGTCTTTGCGCTCTCTTTGATCACCATCCTCCTCATCCTCACCTGTAAGTACCTTGTCTGGGTGGGATGGGGGTTTATTTTGTTGTTGTTTTTATTTATTTTTTATTATACCATGTCAGGAGAGATAGGGTGAATGGTTTTGAGGGTGTAAAGCACTAATATGTGCGGTAATTATGTAATATAGAAACAAAAACTTAAACCTGGTAGTTATTTGTTGACTCCAGCGTCATGCTTAGACCTTACGTGAGTATAAGAATATGAATCTATCAAAGTTGACATGTGAATTCCACATTTATTTTCAAATTTCATCTTGAGAATCATACCTAATTTGTATAATCTGATTTGGGGGCAACATGTATCAGTGTAAATCAATCCATAAAACTTTTGTTGAAGTTGTAAAAGTCAATTTGTACAATAATTGCTGGTTAAATTGACGGTCATATTTGCATCAGAGTTTTCAAAGTCATATTTTTAGTCGAGTACAGGCAAGTAAGGAAACTTAGTACTGTATGTTTGACTATACGAGCCAAGAGGAGGAGAGAAAAAATGCTGTAATTTTGCCCAGAGATGTCCAGTAGTCCTCCAGAGGACAACCTGATTCTCACCATCTTATTTTCCACTATGAGACATGTGTCCAAAAGACAGCTGTGACATAGTCCAATCAGTGAACTGCTGGGCGTGGACGACAATATGCAACACTAATTTGAATTAAGCCATGCCAGACTACAGTGAGTAATGTACAATTTGGTAGATAGCTGTGCAAGTCGGAACATTGTAGAATTCATTTATATTTATCTATACTTATGAAAAATTATGTCTATGGCTATTTTAACCCTTTTACAATGTCCCACACTGATTATTTGTAAAGGTACATTAATGGCCCATGCAACCTTCCATAATTCTGTTTTTCCAGCAGTTTACGCTAAATACTTACTAAAGGCCACTTTTGAGAAAATATTTTAAATATCCTGTTCACATGTTCTTGTTCTCAAAGCTTATTCATAGGCACATATCGATTGTGATATATTTTTACAGCTGTCGATATTCGTATGCAAATATTATTGTTATAAAAGTGACCCTGTATGCATGCTTCAGTGTAAAGACAGGAAATGATAATTTCTCTTTTTCATTCTAGTTTCCAGCGTGGTGGAAAATGCGGCAGTGCGGGACAACTCAAAACCAAGCAATCCAAAAGGTGATACGTGATACCCTTTAATTTTTTTTCAATACCTTGCTCCACATTTCCTCCTTATGTGACCTTGACTGTCTGACCTTTGACTTTTAGGGCCAGCACGGCAGGTGTTCATGCCCAAGTCGGACGCCGCTAACGTTTTCAAACGCCGCAGTCGCCGCTCTACCCGATACTATGAGCTCCAAGGCAGGTCCTTCTATATTTATTTAACATGTCTGCCTAAAAGCAAAGATATGAGTTGGCTGTGGTTATCTGAAAGCTAGAAATTGTTTTGAGCTTTCTGTTTAAGTCTGTCTGTCATTTTGCTGCAAGAAAGAAAGCAGGATCATGATTCAAGTGTTTTTTCCAAATATGGGGGTAGAGGGACTTATATTTATTTATGTTTGGTGTTATGTGTGGTTGATGTGGTCACACTGTGGAGAGTGGTAAATTTGGCATGTTTTGCCTTCCATAGAAACTCACTGTATGTGAAGTGTGTGTGTGGGAGTGTTGGTTTATTGGTTTCTCATTGGACTCTGAGGATTATATGGTTTGAGGTTTTGACTGCAAGCTGTGAAAGTTCAAGAGACAAGTAGAAAGAGAGTAATGGAAACTCAAGCAGGTGTGCTCCTATACAGTAGCAGCTCTTTAATCTGACACACACACACACACACATACACACACACAGGCAGGCTGGAGGCTGCAGAAGGAGTCACAGGGTAGTATGGAGCCGGCTCTCCCTCTCTTTTTCTCGGTACAATGAGTTCATTCTTCCACTGCCAGCATCAGTGCGATACACAACGCCAACACACCTCAAACCACATGCACAAACACACCAATGAGATGTGTTTCAGGACAATTTTGCACAGGAAGTTATTATCACACTGTCACCAAAATAACTTTTCAAAAATCAAAACAGGATTCCTATCTTCCTTTAGCTTTAAAGTATGTCCTTGTTATTCTTCTCTTTTCTGGTGGAAAACCCATAAGAGGAGTCCTCCAGAGACAGGCTGCGGGTCATTTCACCTTGCCCGCCAATCTGAGCACTAGATGGGACCTTGGCTCCGGACACACAGGGCCACATTCTTGGAAAAAAATAAATTACTTAGAAAAGGGCTGATTATGTCTCTTGCCAGCACAGTTCATGTGAAACTGAGGGGCCAGCCAAGTGACTGTTTGTTAGGGCTTTTTTTTTTGCCAGACAGTAATGTGCAGGTTGTTAAGGCAATCAGAGTAATTCTGTTGTGGTTTGTCAGACAGTTTCATTAATTTCTCTAACCTTTTGAACCTGATTTAGTCTAAGATACTAAATTATTCAAGAGAAAAGAGGAATTACCTTCTTGCTGAATTGCTCCATTATTTAAACAGCAACATTCAAATTGGGTAAATGTAATAATTTCAACAGATGTTGGATTATTGCACAACATAGAGTGACTTCGGTGCAGTTTTCTAATAGCTGTGGTTGTTTTTTCCAAACCCCTTATACCTTTGTTTTTGGCTTATGATCTTTTATTTTGAGGTTAAGGAGAGGTGTTTAGGAAAGACAAAATTACATTATTTCTTTGATGTTGGAAAAGTTCAGTTTTTGTTGTTTTCCTCTAATTAAACGTCTCATGCTGTCACTTTATGTCACTTTTTTTTACATCCATGTTCAATGCTAGAAGGCTGAATGCACATGAGAAAATAAGAAACTATACAGGCCGGATTTATTTCAGGTCCTGGCTCTATTCAGTTCTCACCAAAGTAAATAATACCAATATTCCAACTCTCAGCTAAAAAGAGGGCCCACAAAGAGCTGATCGTATTTGATTTTTTTAAAAATAGGATGAGTTTGCAGTGTCACAGGGAGGTCGTAAAGTTGGTGTGAAGTTGGGTGTTAGCTATGTTTCCTACAATACACCTAAGCCCCAAAGTCACTGGCCTATATAGAGGGAAAATCAGTTTGCAGAGTGGATACGGGTCTGTTTGCATGAAATGTTGTGATGTAATCCCTACACTAGCATGTTGAGATTAAAGTAAAATGAGGGACTTTAAGATGACAGCATAATGTCTCATGCACACAGTGGCTTCCGTGTAACTGCATGGATGGGGGTGTTTGGTTTTGCACAGTGAGGTTGCAGGCAGAGGTGTAGGTGTTTTCACACATTTCTAATACATTACAGTAAGTGGTTAGCCACATTTGTTTTCAAATGGTTAACAAGATGAAGGGAGACTGTAGGCACAGCAGTGCTTTGGGCTAAATGCTAACACGAGTGTGAAATACACCGAAAAAAACAACACTAACACGCAAGCATATTACGCATATATATTATGTTAAAGGGACAGTTTACCCTCAAATCAATAATACATATTTCTTTCTTACCTGTCATGCTTTTCATCATCTTGATTGTTTTTGTGTGAGCAGCTGAGCGTTGGAGATACAGATATACCAAACTACTCCTGCCAAATTTATCACTGCGCATGAGACAGCATGCATCTGTTCATGGATGAGAGGTTCGTGACAGCGCAAGATTTAAACATGAATTACGTCCTCAGCTGAGCTGTAACATTAGCTAGCTCAGTGGTACTAGGTGAGTTAGCAGTAGATGCAAACTTCCTTCTGCACAGCAACACTGTTGGCAGGTGTCGCTCAGTAGAAAGACAACAGTTTCTTTATGAAAAAGGTCTGTTGGTTCTCTTGAGTAACTGGGTCATGATTTCTTGAAAAAAGACACTGCTGTTGATTTTTTTTAAATTTACTCTTTGGTGCTTTGAGCACCAAAAGCCGAATTGCATCTAGTTTCATGAGAACAGAGAGAAGGCAGACATCTCTACGGCCAAAATCCCCAACACTCAGCACCTCACACCAAAACAGATTGGTGAAATTGATTGATAAATACCACTACATGTAAGGGAGAAATGTGTACTTTTGATTTGGGCTGAATTATCCATCTAATCATGTTTACAATCATAGTTTAAAGGTTAAGCTTTAAATAGCTGAGGCTGATGAGAACGTCAGACTTTTGTACAGCACAAAGTGAAATTTGGACTGGATGATGGTGCCAATTCATCCAGTAGTTGTTGAGACATTTTGCACAAAACAAGAAACCTCATGTTGGCACCAGAACAGCCTGGGGACCATAAAAGTCAATAGGTTCCCTCCTCTGGGGACCCTGAATGTCTGTAGATAATTTAAAAACTGAAAATATCTACTAGAAGTTAAGGTATTTTAAAGACAAGTACAAATTTTGACCTGCTGGTGAGGCAGGTCAGGGAACCACTAAAGTCATTAGGATTCAGATACTTCAGTCTGGACCGAAGTGGAATTCTGACGTTCATCTATTCCCATCCTCTCCCCACAGCTGAGCAGAGGGTTAAGATTTCTGCGAACGAGCGATGGAGGGAGTACAATGAGGAGCAAAGGGACGAGTACGACATCTACACCAGGGAGCTGCATGAAGGTGAGACTGGGATGCAGAAATACCCCTCCACCAAACCCTAGTTTTCAACCCTTTCGGAGAGATCTGAAAATACAAACATTAAAGTGGGTTCTCAAAAACACTTTGTTCCCAGACACTAAATTAAGCAGAAAAATAAAGCACAGAGGCTTCGTATCAGTAAATACATCCTTGCAAAAAGCCTAAGATATACTTGAATGCTGGTCGTCACGAGAGGGCTCACGAGAGAAAACACATTGAAGGAAGACAGTTTGGATCTTGAATAAATCTCTCGGCACCCACGAGCCTCTGGACCACAACGGAGTGCCTGAGACTCCACACCAAATCAAAGTGTCAATTTGTGGTCGACCCCAAGCTGACAATCTTCCCTGTGGTTGTCTGTCTGGTGTGATATGGTTGCAGTGAGAGTTTCTAAAGTAAGAACTGCTAACCATAAAGATGTGAATGGGTTTTTATATCTAAGACACACAGAGTTCTGGGTGGTTTGAGTCAATGAGATGTTTTAGGAAAACAAAAAAGTCTCCACTTGCTGACAGACCATGCTAAAGTTTTGTAGAGACTGGCCAATCAGTCATAGATGTCAAAAGTCTAATTTTTCTTACTTTTCTTTAGATTGTTGGTTATTGCTGAATTTACACCATGTCAGAACAAGGAGAAGAACACAAATCATCAGACACAAATTTATCAGCTAAATCCATTAAATTGGTGTTGAAATTTGAATTAATTTAGTAGCTATGGTGGCTCTTGTCAGTAGTTTGTTGACGCACTTATAGTTGGTTTCACCAAATAGAAGATATTATAGCTAACAGATATCCCAGATATTTCCTAGAAATCACAACTAACATTAATGTTTTTTAGTACCTTCTGGCGATTACATTTAAGCTTCAAAAAACATAAAAGTGGTATTAATTTGTGAAGATCATCTTGCAGATCAAAACGTGTACGTTTCATAAACATTTGTTTGCTGCAGAGCTTATTTTCTATAACAATGCAAAATCCAATGGAAAGGTCCCATAGGCTTTTAGATGAAGGGACCAGGGCGAAACTAACGTTTTGCATCTGACTACAGAAAAACGTCATCCCTGGAACACTATTTTCATCATGTAATATGATATGACAAACATAATAGCAAAAATTAGCCTATTTACACACCAGCAGACGCGCAGCAACATTAGCATGTAGGCTATCTGGAATCATGTTTCTTTCCTTTTAGCTGTTCTTGTATATCCAGGAGGCAATATGTCTCTTTAGCTGTTAAATTCTCCACTAGCTTCACCAGCTAACTACTTAAATTAGTTTGTCTGTTGTTTAGTATTGCCTAAATAGCATACAGTGAAAACTAAAATTAGCTAAATGAAAGCTAATTTCATTTTTTTTATTAGCTAATTAGCTAATAAAATTAGCTAATTAGCTAAAGAAAGAAAGAATTAGCTAATAAAATTAGCTAATTAGCTAAAGGATGTTACAAAGATTCAGGGAGCAGAAGGGAACTGCAATGTCCAATAATAATTCTCACTACAACTGACCCATTACATATACTCATGAGATGCTTTGGAAATATAAAATAAAATGCTTTGATAATATATAAACAATGATTATAGTCACTTTAATTTCACTTTCATCCACAGAGCAAACTGAGAGATCAAGGGAGACGACTGAGCAGTATCGAGAGTATCACTACGATGGCCTCTATCCTCGCTACTACTGGTTCCACTGAGTCTCATGGAGGGCCAGGCTACAGCACCTCTCATCAGAGCAGTGCTCATACTGCCATCACCTGACCCAAAGGTGATTGCTGACACTTTGAGAGCAAGTGCTAATCATGTCCATATTTCTTTCTACTTTAATCTACAAAATAAAGGTTTTATTTGCTTTGACTTTTTATGAAAACCTAAATTGTGCAATATGTCTCCACGTCAAACTGTAAAATGTATTAAAAGTGCAGTTTTTGTGTTGTTAGCTAAACGTTGTCATAATAAATGGAGGCTATGTGTTTTGCATGCTTTTTTACTGCCTTCTTTACATGTACATACAAGCTAGAATGTCCTTTATGTCAGCCTGTGGCATTAGCAGCAGTAAAACAACCTTGTACATCAACAAGCGATTTGATAGTGGCTTCGTTTTTGCAAAGAGACTGGCTTAATGTGTTTAAATCAAAATGACAAATAAAGATGAGTTTCCTGAATCCCAGACCACTGATGTGTTTTAACTCAAAGCTAGTACCGTCTGGTATTTGGAGTATTTAAAGGGGAGGAGGCAGTGTGGAATAAAAGAGAATATGAGGTGAGCTGCAGAAGTCATCAGGCCGAAATGAATTCCACATTCCTGAGTGGAAATATTAGACACAAACTGGGCAAAGAAGAGATGGAGGAGGATGAGGTTGGAAAAAACAGTAGCAACGGGATAATGAGCACAAATTAAATCCTCAAGACAATGTGGCATGGTAATCCAAACATACCAATCACAGAGCTTCAAATCCAGAAGCCTTATTTTGTATCTATACTGTGATTCAACCTCGGACATTTATTGTTTAATGTCATGTGGATTGGCTCGCAAACCTGAGTGAACGCCACCTGGCCACAGCAGTACTTACTCCAACATATGGAACGTGTTTGTGTCCTGATACAGAAGACTGGTTCACTCCTTATATGATATATTAAACTGGAAGTGGGCTTCTTCGAAGCAGTAATGTGTTAACTCCCTATTTATATAATAAAGAAGTATTTCATTATATAGTTCATGTGCCTTATTTTCATCACTGTTCCTACATTTCCCAGGGTACCTTTCAATAGCCCGAGCAGGAGAGGCATGAAAATGCAACTTTCATTCAAATGTGGTAACATGCAGGCGCATAACAGATGCGTGGGACGTATAGGACATTCCTCCCTAACTTCCCATAGCTGTGCCCTCTGTCCCCCACACTTTTTACAACCGTTCAGTTCATTTGTAACATGTCGTACCTCCAAAGCGGTCTTGAAACACACCGTGAATAGGCGGTGGTCATGGTCAGGCGTTGTCTTGTTGCGATCACATGACACAGTTGAGACGTTGAACTAAAGTACCTCAAATAGTGTGCGGCAAACGAAGCAGCAAGAGGCAAAAAAGCCTGCACCTCTTCTTCAAAACAAACCATGTAAGTTGAGTAAAGATCTTGCCTGTTGATAATGTTAGCTCATTAGTTGCCAATATAGCTCGGTGAATAAGAATGCTAACGTTATTGTTACCTGTGGCTGGCTAGCGAACTTCATGCTAGAAATAGACCCACTCCTCCTTAATTTCTGCGCAGAATTTGTGCTAATTATTACTTTGCACATTTTTAAAAAATCTTAATGCTGCAATAGAAAGAGCAGGGAGGAGAAGGTGGACCAGAAGGCAACACTGATGGTCACACAGGGGCTTCACAGGTGAGGAGAAACTGTTATTAGCCAGGAGTGTAACCATCATTTCAGAAGTGAAGGCGACAAGACTGTTCAGGAATAATCTGACTTTTATTGAGTGATTTATCATCCTTTCACATTCAATTGTGCCTCTCCTTAGTGGTTTAAGAACCAAATAACAGCAAACAGCCACAGTACGGCACCTGGGGACCATCTCAAGTTATTTCACATTTTCAAAATTGTATAACCCCCTAACCCCAAAGTCATTTTTATTCTATAAATATATTTCCCTATAGTCATAAATTATAATCTCTACTCACATGCAAAGCCTCTCCCTGAAAGCCAGTGTTGGAGCCTGGTCTCTGCCCCGACCGCTGCATGCTGCCTTCTCCTCGCTATATCAACTGCAAAAATACAGATTAAAAAAATGCAAAAATATGCAAACTGCAAAGCAACAATTTACAAACACAAAAACAGAATTCAGAATAATAGTTTTTATATAGCTGTGGAAATTAATTTCAGAGTCACTTTAATGCTATAAATATATTTTATCAGCCAATTATAATGTCCCCTCACCTGTGAAGCCCCTGTGTGACCATCAGTGTTGCCTTCTGGTCCACCTTCTCCTCCCTGCTCTTTCTATTGCAGCATTAAAGATTTTTGAAAAATGTGCAAAGCAATAGTGAGCACAAATTTTGCGCAGAAATTAAGGAGGAGCGGGTCTATTCCTAGCATGAAGCTAGCTAGCCAGCCAAAGGTAACAATAACTTAGCATTCTTGTTCACCGAGCTATATTGGCGTCTAAATAATTTGACATAATTTAACTACCATTATCAACAGGCAACAGCTTTACTCAGCTTACACGGTTTGTTTTGAAGAAGGAGTGCTGGGTTTTTTGCCTCCTGCTTGTTGGTTTGCCGCACATTATTTGAAGAACTTCAGTTAAAATCAGTTCAGAGCAGCGCCGGCAACGCACGTCTCAACTGCGTCACGTGATCATAACAAGACAGCGCGTGACCGTGACCGCCCTCTATTCATGGTGCGTTTTAAGACCGCTCGGAAAAACGAGGTATCATATGCTACAAATGAAATGAACGGTTGTAAAAAAGTGCTGGGGCAGAGGGCACAGATACGGGAAGTGCGGGGCACATGCCTGTAGAATTAAAGTGACTTTGACATTAATTTCCACAGCTATTTCACAACAATTTTTTTTATTGCAATAAACACAGAAGCAAATATATTTATAGAATGAAAATGACTTTGGGGTTAGAGGTTAAATAATTTTGATAATTTAAAAGAACTTGAGACAGTCCCCAGGTGCCATACTGTAGCTTTTTGTGGTTATTTGGTTCTTTAGCCTCTAAGGAGAGGCAGAATTGAATGTGAGAGGATGATAAATCACTCAATAAAAGTCGACTTATTACTGAGCAGTCTGCCCCCCTCACTTCTGAAATGATGGCTACGCCCCTGGTAACACGTAGTCAAAATAAACACCTTATCATTCAGCTGTGGTTGTGTATGAAAACCAAGAACAACCATGTTTGCAATTTTTTAAGGTTGTTATCTTGAGATCAAGTTAATTATTTTGTTATCATGCGATAACAAAATTTGCTCTCTAATGACAACAGGTTAACTTGTGTAGTTTGAAGAAAACAAAAGGCTTATTTCTCACCATGATGAGGTAATTTATCATCAGAAAACAAATTTGTTTCAATGAATTTTATCTGGATCGATCTGCCATTTGTTTTCACAACAGTTGACATACATTAACCCACAATCGCAAGAGCTTTTTTATCTCGAGATTCAAAATAATTAACTAGTGATCTTCAGATATCATTTACAAAAAAATGAAAGACATTTTTAGCTTGCATACATTTGAAATGTCTATGGTGATAACCACGTCTTTACTTAAACTCAACCTTTCTTGAATATGCTTTGCATTATGTGGGTGTGTACATTGTAATGTCTCTGATTTATTGTTTGATTTCATAATTTTGATGCAAAACTTCGATTTTAGAAAAAAAAGCTGCGCCTACCATTGATGATTTCGATGGTGGAAGGTTTTTCTGTCCTCAGAAAGTAAGTGCTGAAAACACATCTAGTTATCGATGTGACACAGTCCATGTGTGAGAAGAAGCAGCAATAACCAAACACATGCACCAGAGAGAAAAAATAATATCAAGTTTATTGCATGGTATTGCTAAAATGTTTCAGGTGGGATTTTTTTTCCTGTAAGGTTTACTTTTGACATTTTGCAGCAGTTTGATTGGTTAATATAACAAAGACAAACAACGTATCTTTAAAATATAGAGTTACCTACCTTTAAGGAATTGCCAGTCATTATTTATTTCACATAGAATTTAGGGCATGAGTGTTTGAAAAGAAAAAAAATATGAAGTTAGGTTGATATTTAAGCTTGTATCAAGAACAGGCCTCCTTTGCAGACATTTTGGCTCACTGCAGTAGGAAAAGCACAGCTGTCGCTAATAACATTAACGATGGCTCTGTGAGTCCCAGTTAGCTGTGACAGTGAGCCAGCATGCACAACACAAGGATCCTGAAAACCGTAGCAGCTAAATGTAATTCAGCCATCACCGATTTTATCATTTACACCTGTACTTTTCCTGCTGTGCCATCTCAACGTGTCTTGTGAAAGCGGAATATTGGGCCAACTGTCGGGAAAGCAAATGGTGCTATCCAGTTACAAAACGCAGAAATGTTGCTGGAATAAGTTAAATATCACATTTCATACTTTCCAGATCTGCAACAGAATCTGTGCTTGGCTTTTCAGAAACAGACATTTAACATGAAATGTTGCAAATTATTGCTTTAATCATCTTATTTCTGGATATTTTGCGTATTAGCAATATATCCAGACAACATCATCAAACTTTAAAAACATAATTCATACAAATGTAAAAAATTCTAAGATACTTAAATTACAAACACAAATCCTAGTGCCGTCACTTCAAGCTGTTGAGGAACTTGCCGTGCTCCTCTCCTCGAGGGAGGAGAAGCTCTCCAGCGATCTTTGGTCCCTTTTTCTCCTAAAATAAAACAGGAAGAGCAACATCAGGTCTGTTTTCTGTCACAAAAAAATGAGAACTAATCTGTGAGCCAGAGAGAGAGTTTACCTTCAGCATCCCATCACGCTCCCATTTAAACAGACCACAGTTACTGAAATGGGAAAACAACATCAGTTATAATGTAAATAGAAACAACTATGTAATACATGACAATGGTTAAGTACTTCATACAACTCCACTTCATAACATCTGCATCTGAGTCTTACGTGCAGTGTTTGTTCGGCAGTCTGTCTAGGGCGATGGCTCTCTGTCCACAGGGACATTTGAAGAATCGTTTCATGGCATCGTGCCATCGCAGATCGTGTTTCTCCTCCACACAGCGATCCGCTGGCTTGAAGTAGGTGTAATTACACTGGAAGCAAAAGAACATGAAAAATGGCAGCTTACTTATTTTTCTAGCTTTAGGGCTTTAATTACCTTCATTATGCTTGCATTTATGTTTATTACACCATGGTAACAACACTACCTCAAAGATAAATCTTATTAAGTATCCATTATAAAATTTCAATAACCGTTTACAATGTATCACACAAACACAACTTGTATAGTACAGGGTTAACCACACATTCATTTATTTGCGTCATAATGCCCTAATTAAAACATCTGCCACAACATATTGATTTTATATTTTTGGATTGTATTGTAGTGTATTATATTGTACTATAATACATATACAGTCCAGTCATCCGTTATGACACAATGTCGGACCACAGAGAGTACTCTGAACACAGACAGCAGCAGAACATCAAGCGCAGTAGAAATGAAACTTTGGCGTTCATTTTGCTGGGTCTAAACGTTTGATTTCAGCTGCTGCTTTGATCCATTGATCTGATCTGATCAACAGATCAATTATCAACGATGTGACTCAAACTTATGCAGAGGAAAAAAAAAACCTCACCAGTTCCACCTGTGCTGTGTTCACAAACACACAAACATGTCCAAATAGACACAGATGAATAAAAGGGGACACACATGCATGCACACGTACACACGCACGCGCGCGCGCGCGCGCACACACACACACACACACACACACACACACACACACACACACACGCACACACGCAGAGAGTACTTGACTCAACATGTTAATTATTGTATGAAAATTAAACAGCAACCTTTTTTAACATGTAATTGTTGGTTATTGTAATAATTACGTCAAATAATTCAAACTAAGGGCACGGTCAATACATTGTCCTAAAAAACAAATTCAATTAATTTTATTATGGTACACACACACACAATTATTGACTTCAAGGATTTTACTAATCCCATGACTTCTCCAGGTTTTTTCCTGCATATCTGAACCAAGTAGGTGTGAATTGAACTCAGTACCTTTTTACAGGTAACAGCTCGACACTTCATCTCTCTGATGCCCCTCATCTTCTCCTCCATCTGCTCCTTCTTCACCAGAGGGTCAAAGTATTTCTCCTGCAGCTGGTACTCCGCCTGAGAGTGAGGAGATTCAGATGAAATGTTTTAAATGTAAAAATGAGGTTGAATTTGCAGAAAACTAAGGGAAAATCAGATCTAACGTATATCTATGTGCAACAGCTGTAATATACAATTGGCTAAGAAAAAACAAGTGTAATAGATTTATGGAATGAAGTGCCATTTGTCGTACCGCCTGTAGTGCAGCCCCATGGCGAGATTTGGCGTTAAGGATCTTTTGAAACTCCTCTGACTGGATGTAGAGGAGCTGCTCTCGCTTCTTCTTTTGGGCCGGTTCCTCATCGTCGTTACTGGATGATTCACCTGCACAGGAATTAAGAGGAAGGGTTAGAGCAAGCGAAAATCAAGTCGCTTTATATTTGACTTGCAACTGTGGATCAGCCATGTACCATTTGGTGAGGTCAGATTCTTCTCCACTCGTGCGTTGATCTCACTGTCGTTACTCCTCTTCCTCTTCACAGCATTGGGGTCTTCCTTTTCAAGCCCCGCCCCTTTGGCTCTCAGCTTCTTCAGAGCAGCCACCTTGGCGGCTGATAGGCTGAGAGCGCTCGGGGCAGGCGCGGGTGGAGGGCTGTTCTCAAAGAACAGGATGTCTTCCCCCTCAGAGAAGCCTCGGCCCAGGGTGGGGGTGTGGGGAGCCGCTGGGCTCTGGGTGGCCTTGGGGACCTCGGAAGCAGCTTTCGGTGACATAAGACCATTCCGGCTCAGTGTGGAGGATGAAGTCCCGGGTCTGGGTTCAGCTGAGCTCTGCAGCACCCTCTTCTGGGTCTCGTCTGCCCTCCGCCGACGGTTCTGCATAAACTCCTGCTGGATCTGTTTCTGCTGCTTCAGCAGGTCTGAGGCTGAGATAGACTGAACTGGAGCTGCACCTTTGGAGACTGAACATGGAAAGCAGGTTCAGAAAAAAGTGAAAGGTGAACTTAAACATAGACAAGTTAACATAAGTGGACTTTATTCTAAATTCAAAGTTCATAAGTTGAACAACGCTTTGAGCATATATACCATTTCTTCATACTGAAACAGGTCGTTTTGCTGCTGTGGAAGAAGAGCCTAATCAAATGCCCTTTGTACTGGAAACTTTGTGATCTTTTTATCAGTGGCACAAAGTAAGTAAGTTGATGGATATGAATGACTGAAATGGTTGTTTTAAAAAGAGTCCTTCAAAGTGTCAATTAGTGGGAATTCAGGAAGGAAACTTTGTATCAGTAAGAGCTGGTTTTCTTGCTTTTTATTATTATCATCTTAACTGACTGCCTTAACAGCACTTATACTGTAAATATTTCTATCCTATTTTTGGGGCTTTTTTTGGCCTTTATTATTTGACAGGACAAGCGTGAAACGGGGAGAGAGATGGGATGGCATGCAGCAAAGGGCCGAGGTCAGAATCTATACAGACTCTGTACATGGGGAATCTGCTCTACCAACTGAGCTACTGGGCGCCCCCAAATAGTGATATCATATAATCCAATAACAGAGTGGCCATGAGATGACGGGACACTTGTATAGAATTAAAGTCATTCATTCATTCTCATCTTGAGCGGTGAAAGGCAGAGTGATATTTCCAGGCTGTGTACCTGATTGGCTGCCCTGCGTCAAGTGCTTCTTCAGCTGCAGAGCTCCGGGTGTTGGTGCTGACAGAAGGTTCTTGAAGTCATTTGAACAACCTGAAACTTCACCGGACTGCATGGCTGAAAAAAAAAAAACACACACACACACACACACACACACACACACACACACAGTGTCACTAATCACTGTGAGCAGTGCTGTTTCTAACTTTTTTTGCTTTGGCTACAAAATGACATCAGCTCATGACGGATTTATTCATATGGTAATTTCCTCCAGGCGCATCACTCCAGGTGTTCACATTACATACATTGCTACATGTAGTTACATGCTGACATCAGGGAAACATGTAATCTTGGTTGGCATTGAAATTCCTCCCTGACTTCGGATCATATTCCTGCTGGAATATACCTGGTTGTACTGAGAAGACGCTGACGAAGACAAGTGGCTGCAAGTACAATGCTACATATAGCTACATGCTCACATAAAAAAAAAAAAACATGTAGTTTTGGTTGCTTAAGTTGTACATTTCCCCCTTATTTCAGATCAAAGTCCTGCTGGAATATGTCCAGTTGTAAATACTTTGCTTTAGAAGATTTAATTCGATTGGGATTTTTCACAGTAGAAAGTGACGCTATACTTAATTACAGTCACTAACCGGCTGTAATAGTGGTTCAGAGATGTTAAAATGCGGAAGATAAAGAAACACTGACCAATCAGAGCAGACTGGGTTTTTTGAGGGCAGCTCTTAAAGAGACAGGCACTAAGACAGAACGTCTCAGACAGAGGGTGACTGCAGGTGATCGAGCACAGTGTGAGGAAAATAAAGTGTTTTTGAACTTTTAAAAATAAAAACATGTTCTAGTAGAAATGCAAAATACAAGTATGAGCCTGAAAATGTGAAAATGAACTGTTCTTTTTAAAAAGGCAACGAGACAAAATCAGGTAAACTGACAGTCCTGACATTTTGAGAGAGAGAGAATCAGTCCTTACCCAGCCTCTTGGCCTGATTGATGTGTTGAGCCGAGCCTTTCACAAACAGCTTGTCCAGAGTCTTTTGGACGGGTTTGTTCGGTTTGGACGCCGTTCTGCAACACAGGGACATGTTACTGAAAATGTCAGGCAGCTTAGATTCTGCCCAGTCCCACACTGTGTTCCTGGCTTTGCAAATTGCAGTTAGACTGCACAAATTAACTTCAACACACTGTAAAAGTGCAAATAGAATCTCAGTCAGAATCCAGATGGCACAGGGTTGTGACCTCGCTACACATTGTTGTCTGCTATCAGTTGACTGCAATTTTTCAGTCATACACTTTGGGGCTTTCAGTGTTAAATATCATTATTTGTAATGATCAGATACTGTGCATTAAAGGGATGATTTGCAGTAATAGCCGGGGAAAACCACATTTCCAAAAATACACGATGAAACGATAACATTTAACAACACTCACAGTGACGCAGCGCAGGCAGACGAAGACACGCCGCCGTAGTAGAAGCCGTCCTGACACAGCCGCTCTCTGAGGTTGCCTCCCTTTCCCTTCACCTTGTTAGGAGCTTTTCCAGAAAACGCTGACTGCAGCTCCGCCCTCTTCGAGCTCATCTGCTTATACTGGGCTTTGACATGATACTGGCAGTATTGGCACTCATACTGTAAACAAAGAACCACACAGAGACAAGTGGACTGTAAGGAATACTGACTCCTTATTGGGTAATTTGGTTCAAAAGTGTGGATTATTAATGAAAAGATGGGAATAATAATTTAAAATTCCTAGTATGAATTATTAATTCAACAAAATTATGTGGAAAAATGTGCGGCAGGATCCCACCATGTTGACGATCTGAGAGCAGGGGTCTCCGTTCTTCTTCATGGCCTTGCAGGTGCCGTAGTCCTGAGCCTCACCCATCAGCAACACCTTCTGAGGGTGATCCACCGTCAGGCTCACCTGCACATTCAAAACAAGCTTTTATTTTTGGGAAATCTCCTTAAAGGAGTAACAAGTGATGATCAGTCAAAACAAAAAGTCAAACAAATGCTTACAAGAGACAACGAATCAGCTCTTGTTTTGCATTCTCTCTCTTTTCTTTCTTTAAATGTCTTCTCCTTATAGCTGGGACTCATATTATACTTCTTATTATGTTTGTTATAAAGTTTATAGTCTGTTGTCACTGTTATTTATCTCAGATATAACAGGTCAATAAATTGATGAGTTGATGGACACATAAATTACCAGCAACTATTTGGATAATAAATTATTATTTCAGTAATTTTTTAAGCAACATGACTGATAAAAGGAAAAGAACATCAGTGGTTACATTTTGGGAATCTGTTTTATATTTGAATATTATTTACATATTTATAATTTAATGTCTTTGGGTTTAGACTGCAGGTTGGATATAATAAGCTCAGTAAATTTGGCACCTTGAGCTCTAAAAAAATGAAATGGAAATTCTTCAATTCCATTATATTTGACATTTGAAGATGGATGTCACTAGCGGCAAAATATGGATGTTGATTTTGACATTTTGACATTTGAAACAGTCAAACTCTTCAGCAATACTTAAAAAAATCTTACTAAGAATTGAGGGACAACAAAAGGAACAGAGCTATAACACAGAGCATCAGCAAAGCTACAAAGAGCCATCAAAAGATTACTCCACTGATTTATCATGCACTCCTTTTACATAGTAACAATGGACAGTTTAAAGAAGGATCAAAATTGATGCAGAACCAGTGATCATCTCTAAATGTGCGTAATAAAAAAAATATTGCAGATATCATCTATTTTATTACACGTATTCCTCTTCCTAGTCAAAACTCAGTGCCTAAATTACACACAATGCACCTCAAGTTACAACTCAAATAAAATCGCTTGAAGTAGTAATCAGATTTCACACAGCTTCCTCTAGAGCCACAACAGGCTCAATAGGACTAGGACACAATAGCCCTCCCCAACACCCTGAAAAATACACTGATGTGTAAAACTGGTGTTTTAGGAGACAAACATTAAAAAAGCCTTTCCTGAGTTTCCAGCTCATCTGAACTGGCTGACAAACTGGTACCTGTGGCAAAGTTTGGCTTTCAAACACAAACATCCAGTTAACACTAAAAGAAACTGTGAAAGCTACTACAAGGCTGCTCTCAGTGCTAACAGCTTTTTTAAGTTTGATACTGACGCCGAAAATGTCGTTGTGAACGACGGCGCTTTATCCTACACACATCATCTGATACAGGACAGCATCATTTTGTTCATATGTAGATTAAACTGACAAACTTAAACTGTGTCCAGCCTGTGACTGAGATTACAGGTTCTGAACTCAATGGCCCGATGTAGGTGGTGTGTGTGTGTGTGTGTGTGTGTGTGTGTGTGTGTGTGTGTGTGTGTGTGTGTGTGTGTGTGTGGTATGCAGTTGAGGAAAAGCTTTGGCTTTCCTCACCACATTCCTCTCTTAACATCTCTGTTTGTCATGCGGTGCTAAAACTGGCAACCTTACTGGCAATTTTCACCAACACCACCAGTCTGTTTTCTGCTTTAATTGACCGACCCTTCGGTTGCCAAACCAGTCAAAGAGAAAAAAAATAAATCTTGTAACCAATTCCGTCAAACATAAATTAAACAAGGTTATCACTTTACTTTGGATGAAAAGCTGTTCATTTTCCAGGATAATGAGCAAACAATCACACGCAGTTTTCTTTCTGACCCATTTTTCTGTCAACAGGTTTATACTTTTAACTCCTTTTCTCTTCTCACATCTACCCATAATCCATCTATTTGTAAAATAAGCCATGTTTGCTGCACGTGAGAAAAGAATGAAAGCCGCCATATCTCTAAGAAACTTTAAAGCAGAAATGTAAATAATCAGCTACGTTTCAATTAAACTCTACCATCTCAGAATTAAACTTTCTTGGATACTTTTACCTGTATTCCATTATACAGGTGATTTTTTTATGCTTTAGCGGTGACATATTGTAATTAGTTTAAATTCACAGCAGCATAGTCCCCACATACAATTGTAAATTGAATTTAAGCATCTTTAATGATGTTTAATTCAGATTCTGGCAGAAACTTATGGTCATATATGTTAAACTCCACATTACGAAGTGACTTCTGATTGGTGGAGGTGACTTGAGGCTCTTGACACTGACAAATTATCTCTGATGTAAATGTAAGAAACACTTATATGACTACAACAACAATAAGGTAATGAGAAAACCCTGTTTTTTTTTTTACTTTATGTACAAATATATTCAGTTCAAACTGTCCACTCACCCCGTCATATCCGTCTTTCTGCTTCATGGGATTTGGGTTGAGGAGTCCGATGACGGTGCCCGGCTCCGTCTTCCAGTGCTCTTTGTGGACTTCACCGAACAGCAGCAGGGACACAAACACCTCCAGGTTATGGAGGTCATTCAGTTTCCAGATGCTGAAGGTTTTGCCCTGCAGAGAGGAAGAGCTCCATCAAAAATACTGTGACAATGCACAGTGTTTCCAATACATTTTCAGATTTGCTTAGTTAAACGTAACTTTGGATAATTTAGGTGATTTGTCTAATGAAACAAAATCGCTTTGATTTCCCATCAGCCCAGATTTGAAGCTTCCAGTTGGAAAAATACTGTTGCTGAACTGCATATGTGTTGTTAAATAATAAGTCTTTCCATCTATGACATACTGCCTCTACTCTTGGAGAGACAAGTCTGTATGGAATGGAAAGAAAGCTTTAGGATCATGTAAAAGAAGCAGAGTTAACTCATGCAGCAGTGGCTTTAGTGCCCGAGCAAACACAGTTTACAACATTTAAGAAACAGCATTAAAAAAACAAAAATCTGATATTGTAGGCATTGGAAAAAAAATATGAATTATGGCAAAAAATGTTGTTTATTTTTTTGATTCATAGAAAGCCAGTAGAAAGTCCATTCATCTATTTTAAATTCTGGTCTTGTGCAGAGTTCTTGAGGGCTTCTTTCACAGCTTGAAAACTGCTAAAAAATATGGTTTGGATGTTACAGCATCCTTTTTTCCTCCAAAAGTCCCCTCTCTAAATTAATTGTGATGCATTTAGTTGTGATGTTTTTGTGGGTCTGTGAAGGCAGCGCAGGCAGAACATGCATGAGTCTGTCTCTTTCTCAGCGGCAGTTTGAGTAGTAGTAGCAGTCGGCATGGATAAGTGATCTGTTAATCCAGTCAGAAATGATCAGCGATGGATGAAAGAAGCAGCTGCTGAGGTGAGTGAAAGCAAACTTTTAAACCTGACACAATGAACAGTTAAGTTTCACTTTCACTGCTCCGTCTGTGCCTAGAGTACTCCTGTGCTCTGACAGTGTCGTTAAATAAATAACTTAATGGTATATATGTTCCAATAGCAGACTTTTTAAACGGACCAGCCCCCAAAATAGAATATTTATATATGACAGGTGACCGCCATAAACAAATGAATGTGTGGGAAACCCCGTAAGCTCCAAGTTTTCTGAAATCCGGACAAACAGACGGTTACTGTTTACACATCACTGTATTCAGCAAAACACAAGAGGGTAACATCCAGAGATGGGAGGTGTGAACGTAGACCTACACTGCTGCTGCTCTGTGGTGTGGCCTTGTTGACCAGCACAGCGAAGGTCACCCAGTCGCTGTCCTCCAGCTTCTCTCGAGCCAAGCGCTCCGGCACCTGCGACAGACGGATCAGGCGGCGGTCGGCCATCTTGCGGTCCATCTCGCTGGAGGAAACGCGTGGTTTTCTGAAAATGAAAAGATACAGATTGAAAAACTGGACAAAAAAATCTTTCTGTGTATAAGACTCAAATTGAGAATGTTTTTTAAATTCAAAAAGCGAGTATTTCCATTACTTAAGTGTCCTAACCTGAGCCGCAGTCCAGAGTATTTCTCAACACCTACATCTTTAGGAAGGGGAGGAAGAGAGGAGGGTTTAGGCTGTGCAGCAGGTGCAGCTGGCGCAGGTCTGCTCTGAGAGGCTGGAGGTGAGCGCAGAGGTTTGTAAACCTTGCTGGTGCTCTCTACTGGCTGGAAGGAGCTGCCAATCTTTATCTCCACCAGTGGCCCTCTTCCTTCTGATGAGGAAACAGTGAAGAAAATACACTTAAATAAATACAGTAGTAGCATTTTAAAGGTCCAGTGTGTAGAACTTAGACATATTGGTAGAAATGAAATACAGTAAAAAAGCTATGTTTCCTTAACTATGGTGGAACTTCCAATGACAAATTCTTTCAGCAATGTAAGGATAAGTGTTACCTGGCGATGTGCTGGCTTTGGGTTGATGAGCTACCCTGGGTTTGCGTTTGAAGGAGTCAGCATTGTTCAGCTGATCAAAAAAGTCAGAGGACTCCTGGAGCTTAAGACCTCCTGCTCTGACTGGAGTGGATGAAGATGCTGCTGCTATCAGAAAAACAAAATCATTTTTCTGTTGCAGCTGCAATTATTTGTGTCTTCGTGGATGTTTTTCTGTGGAGTTCAGAATTTGTGATCCGCTGTGGCTAGTAAATAACAAAATGCTTACCTGCTTGTGTCTTGGTCTTCTGTGTAGTAGAGGCTGGTTTGGTCTGAGTCGGCTGTCGAGGGGGTGTTGGTCTGGGGGTCACTGGTTTGGCACCAGCTGAGCTCCCTGCCGTGTTGACTGGAGTTGAAGATGTCGTGGAAGACTTCTGACTTGCTTCCAGCTGCTGCTGCAACCGCTGCATCTGCTCCTGCATGCGCCTCAGCTGGTCTGAGGAAGACATGACACTAAACTAGTGAACTCATACATGACATCATGAACAAGAAGCAGATTAGATGAAAAACATCTGCAACACAAACCTTGTAAATCCTCCTTAGATGTGTCCATGCTCTCACAGGCTTCGCCACCGCTTTCTTTTCTCTTAGTATCTTTCTCTTCATTTTCAATGTCATCCACATCGCCAAAGAGATCTGACACTGCATCCTCTGTCTCCACACCTCGCCCTTCCTCCTCAGCGCCCTCTTTGTACTCTTCCTCTTCATCATCGTCTCCGTCAAACAGGTCGTCCAAGTCATCTGCCTGCTGCTGACTGCCCTGTTCTTCTCCGACTGCCTCGCTCTCAGCCAGCAGCTCCGTCAAAAGGTCCAGACCATCCAGACCATCATCACCTGAACAGAGGTGATAACACCTGTTTACGTTTTGACCTTTCATAAAGCTGCACTTTAATGTTTTTTAAACCTCATGATACTTACTGTCCATTTTCAAGATGTTACTGCTTTTGGTGCTGGTTTCAGATGACCATGTGACCTACAGGAGGGCAGACACTTACATTATTGTGTGAAGTGAAGGAAAGACTAATTTGAGAGCCTCAGAAAACAAAGCTAGATCTACATGCCTGGCCAGCAATCGACCTAGAAATACAGTAATTTGAAATATAATTTAACACTTTAAATGATTCACTGAACAGTGAGTAAACAGTAAAATTGACACACTTAAGTGTTCTTTACTGTATTTTTCAGGGTTGGTTTATCTATATTAATCCTCTCTTACCTGATGTTAAATTAACGCAAATGCCCACCTTACTCTTTTTTCTCATCTTAGATAAATGTTGTATCAAAGCTGGGCGATGGCTCATCAGTACAACTTCGTGTTGCCATTTTACTGTTTTACTTGCACTTTTCCAGGTCAATATCATATTCACCTGAGCATTTTTGTGTCGTGTTTAAAGAGACAATACTACCAAAAATCAAAAACACTTATTTTTTCCTCTGACCTGTAGAGCCATTCATCAGTCTAGATTGTTTTGGTGTGAATTGGTGAGTGTTGTGGATATCAGCCATAGAGATGTCTGCTCTCCTCCATATAGAACCAAACTAGATGGCACTCAGCTTTATCACACACATTGTATGTATTCCTCTGGTTCTTGAAGTCAGCAGATTTAAAAACATCCCAGAGGAACAAAGAATGTGTGAACTTTGTGATTTAGGAGAAGTTGAGAATGCATTTATTTTCCTTTTATATTGTACATTTTATGAATTGGAGTTAAGATCACCTTTGATGAATGAAATGTACGTTCAAAATCCTGAAATGTTTTGGAGCACTGATGATGACAGGATGATATGGTTGTTTACTTTCAATGTCTATAAGTTAGCTACTTATGTCTCAAAAGCCTGGAAGAAATGTGAGGATGGTTTATTGTGTTAATGTTAGTTTAATCAAGCGTCTTCCTTTGGTTTCTGGTCTTTTTGTTTTCTTAATGCTGTCTTGTATCCCCTTTAGGCTGGGCATATCGTTTATGCATGTCATAATAATAAAATTAAATCAATCAATCATGTATAATATATAAATGCTCTGATGCAAGCTTGAATGTGAATACTTGTATCTTCTTGCATCAGTAAACAAACTGAAATGTTCTTTTCACTGGTTAATATTTAATTAATCAATATTACAGTATTACACTGTGCAAAATATTAAGTAATTACACCATAGTATATAAACTATAATAAACTCGTGCCTTGAGATTACTTTAATGTATTTAGTGTAATTGCTGGCACAAAAACAGTCTCACAGACAGCTATAAGTTGGTCGTGTAACACACTGGTAAAATTTATTTGTGCAAGCACAGCAAACATAGTAACAAACGTGATGTAATGCAAAGTAATGTCACACTGTGTGAGCTTCATACAGTACCCACTGTGTGCAGTCTATCAAAACCGCCCTGTAAACGGTGTCTGTCTTTCAGTGCACCTAAACGCTATGCAGGCGAAACACTGGCTTTACATACTTGAGAGAAACTGTAAATGTACTTGACAGAGATTAGTTCAGTATTGAAATTCTCCTTCACCGGGCCCCTTTAAACTGACAGACCGTAAAATAAATTGTTAGCAGGTACAGAAGTCATACATGTAAACCTTTGAGGATATAAATACTGCTTCTTCTGTTAATACCACAATGATATTTTTAGAAAAAAGGGGGAAAAAGTCATTTATTTAGTGGTTTACACAAAGGTAACGGGACAGCCAACTCACCCCGGCCTCTTGAATTACAGCTTTGTGTCCTTTGCGAGCTCCAAAATGCAACTTTAACGGATTTTACAACTTCGTTCAACGTGTCAATATATAGCTTATTTTCCGATACTTTGCTCCGGGCGTAGGTATGTGCAAGTCAAAGATGATATTTTCTAGAAACGACACATTAATCTTGTACTCTTCACAACCTGAACTCAGCGCGAGGGAGAAAATCTAAACTGGCGCTAAACGAAGGACCCCGTTGTGTTGTCAAAGTTCTGTTAGGTGCCCAACGATCTGCCCAACTGAAAACATGTATCTCAGTATCGTAGAATGACGTTTCGACCAAAATATAAAAACTTAATGTCTTCCAAGTAAATAATGTCGTGAAATAAGAATATGTTAAGCAAAATATAGTTTGATGATATTGATTTTGTCAAAATTTGTATCCATTGGGAACCGAGAAGCCTAAAAGGTGAGACAGGAACAGACTGCTGTTGTGGGTACATTTCCCAGACAGTAGGCTCCCAGGTATACCTTACTTTGTACTGGCCCACTGGCCTGTCTGCACCAGATAATTTAATAACATCTTGCTGTGGTTTACAGAACCTGTTGCTCACCATCCACAGTCCTAGCTGTACCGTAACTGGCCTTTAACTGTTTTCATGGCTGTACTGTATAAGTAGTCTAGGAAGAAGTGTGTCTGCAAGACTGAAGTCAGGGTTTATACTATTGTTCCCTGGCATTAAGACTTAAAATCTGATGTTCAGGCTCAATTCAGAGTAATTTAAATATTATAAAAAATATCTAACACGTGTTTTCGTATACTTGATCAAAGAAAAAAACGTAAAGGTTTTATGTCACAATATGACTAAAGACAGACAGAAATTTGACCGTTATTTTATTTTCATTCACAGAAATACAACATGGAATCAAAAGACCTTTATACTTTACAGACAACAGAATCAGCCGGGTGTTGTAGCCTCCTTGCATATAAACTTACAAAGGCTGTCGTTTACAGTGATAGGTTGATTACCAGTTAAATATATTACATTCAGATTACTAGGTATCATCTGCAGAGTCAAAATAAAATATATATCTTCATATTAAAGTGCCTACATGGTGCATGCTCCCTCCAACACCAACAATGCAGTCATGAGCTAAAATATCCTTCTCAAGCTAAAAATATAGACAGAATCTCATTTTAATTTGAGGGGAATATCTTCAAAAATAAAGCCTTCAGCAACCAAATACT
Organism: Plectropomus leopardus; assembly: GCF_008729295.1. Taxonomy (NCBI): domain Eukaryota; kingdom Metazoa; phylum Chordata; class Actinopteri; order Perciformes; family Serranidae; genus Plectropomus; species Plectropomus leopardus. The sequence continues at coordinate 18,608,418 of NC_056484.1, forward strand.
TGGTAAACGAATGCAACTTGTAAAAACAGAACTTATCTAATATGTGCATGAAAGGCAGACAGCACCAAATTAATATCAAAGCATTCCTGCAGTTTCTCTTTTTTTTTTTTATTACAGATTTGGTTTTTTCTTGAAGAAATTAATCTCCAACTTCATTTCAGCCCTTACAGCAACAAACAGACCATGTACCAGATGACATCCTGCAATATTCGGTTCCATTTCAAATCTTTATTCTCAGATTAAACAAACTAGAGATGGCCATTTATTTTCAGGAAGTAAAACCCCTGCTACAGCTTTGAAATCTTTTATCTTAAATCCTACCAAAAGTAAGGTGCTCATCCTAGAATAAATGGTACTGAGTTTATCGTGGAACTATGGCGAGTTGTCTCAGGGACCCGAGTTGAGGTACAGGTAAAAGCAGAGGAAGACTCAGATTAAGGTGCTAATGTAGCCGCTGTTGTCGTGGATGCTCGTAATGACACAGGTCTAGTTGATGCAGTCCATAATGTGGATCTGCAGTGAGTCCAGGTCCGGCAGGATCTCGTTGCACTTGGGACATGCGTGTTCGGGAATATTCCCCTGATGCTGCCAGTCTGTACCTGAGAGACAGAGACGCTGTTATAACCTGAACATGCTGGACAGATGTTCCAGTTAAACTGAACTGAACTGTTTGTCCTGCACTTCACCCCAGACTTTATGTCCCAACAAGTTTCACTTATCAAATATTGGTTATACTGTCAAGATAATTCAACTAATAGTTAGACATTTTGGTAAATATGATTTTTCTCTTTCTTGCAAAGAGTTATTTGAGAGGATTGGTAAAACTCTCATGTCTGTATGCAAAACAGGAAGCCCAATGTCCAGGCCATACTGCCTGCTTGAGCAGCACATGTGCGTTGAAAAACCTGCTGTTTTATATTTTTGTGCCTGGACAGGTTAGAGTATGCTGTTCAGGTGCAGCTGCTGCTTAAAACAGACAGTAAAAAATGTGTTTTGATGGTCATACTGACCTTACACCACCTTTCACAACAATTTTCATGCCTATACCTGTCCCACACATGGAGAAATACAAATATTTATGTTTTACTCGACCTTTTCCGTTTCAAAATAAAAGCACTCTGACATCATTTCTGTCGACAGATTTCCTTAAGTCGTTAACACAAGGCTTTATTCTGAAGTATTTGCAGAACCCTGTTGTTGATAATACAGTTGCTTGCATGGCTCCATAAATTAGTATTAGAGTACAGTATTTTCACTAATTACTCTTTATATGAGAAAGTCTGCTTGAAATGCTATGCTCAGGCCATAAATAAAAGCCATGTCTACCTCTTCCAACCAGACTAGCACCAGCTCCGTGTTGATTTCCTCCCAGCGACACATGTCTCCTTTGCATCTCATTCAACGACCGTCTGAGGAGAAACACATAATGAAGGGGGTCTCAGAAGGTGCAGTTCATTTATGGGGTGAATGCAAAGCTGAGAAAAAACAGGATTTAGACTAGAATAGAAAGAGAACAATGCACTGTAACTTTTTTTTCCTTGGTCCAGATCACCTGATCTGAGCTGCAGGTGTAAACTCGGTCTTCTGTTTGATTCCATACCTGCCCAGTGACTCCATCTCCTCCTGTAGCTGGCTGTTCTGCTTCTTTACGTACTCCAGCTGAGCAGCCAGACGCTCCCTCTCTTCATGGAGCTTCTCCCTCGCTGCTCGCTCTGCGTAGAAGTCTGAGGAGTAAACCTCTGCCTGCACAGAGAGTACAACAAAAAGCACGATGACCGCCATGAAGAGAGCCAAGTTGTCATGCGGACTTCTGACACTTAAAAGTCCCATATTGTGCTGATTTTAAGATTCATATTTTTATTTTGGGTTGGTAAAAAAACACTTTCTTTTTCTCACACTGTCTGTATTGGGACTCCTGTGTTTATTTTTTGTCTGAAATGCTCCATTTTAGCGTCTGTCTCTTTGATCCCCCCTCCCAAAAAATGGCCAGTCTGCTCTGATTGGTCAGTGTTTTCAGGTCTTCCACATTTCCACTCTTGGTGTCTCTGCGCTTTCATTACAAACGGGGAATGACAGTAGAGAGACCTTCAACCTTCTATCCTCGTATAGTTGTGACATCACAACGATATGGAAAACCTGACAGCTCGTTTAAAAGCATTATTTTTGAATATGGACTTTGTGCATTTTGATTCTTACACAGACAGCAGTTATACAGCACCTCAACCTGCTTTAAAATTTAAAAAAAAATTAAAAAGGATATAGAAATCTGTCTTTTTATAATATGGTACCTTTAAGATCCAATGCTAGATGCTTGATTCATTATTCACTCACTGACCTGAGCCTGGAACACAGATATGGTCTCCAGCTCCTTCTCCTTCTGGAAGATCTCCTGCTTCATGTGATCTATGTGTTCCTGTTTTTTAGCCAAAGCCTCCTCAGCAGCACTCAGACGCTCCTGCAGCTGATCCACCACCTCCTTCTGCACCAGCTGAGACTGCAAGACCACAGGGCAAAGGTCAAACACATCCGGCTCTCGTTTTTGTGTTGTGTTTTGTGTTGAGTGTTTATGTGCTTAGAGCTGCTTTAGGCTTTGTGGAAATCAGGCAGATGTGACTGGCTGTTGCTAAAAAAGAAGAAAAGGGTCCTCACTGAGCTGCATAAACCGACCTCTCTCTTCTTTTTCTCCTCTTTGAGCTCATTGTAGTCTTCGAACAGTTTGGTGTATGCATCCTTCAGTTGGGCCAGATTGTTCCTGTGAGGGAGGACAGAAGGGAGTTACCAATGACTCAGTGTGTGAGTCCAAATATATTCTCATCACTACTGGGAAATAGACTCTGATGGTGGTAAAATGGGGGCTTCTGATGCAAATCAGTGTCATATAGTATATTTTGTCCCTAAATGTAAACTGCTACATTTTAACTTATTTTCGTATCATCATTAAGCAAGTACATTTTTAATATCTACTTTTTCTGGAGGATAAAAACAGTTTAGACTCAATTTAACATGTACAGTCATAATCCCTGCATATGTGAACATCGGATGTGAGCATTTTTAACAATTTTATTTTGTCTTTTAATTGAGTGTTGTAACATTGATATGTAACATATGCAACATAGATATTTGTATCTTTTTTTACTGTAATTTTATGTTGTAATTCTATGTAATCTAAATGTAAATATTTACCTTTATCTTTTGTTAACCATAACTTTTATTACATGCATGCTATTGTATGTCACCTTTATATCCTCTCCTTTTAATTCTTTTTTCTTTACTAAAAGCCAAACCAGGGACAGGAGTTGGAAACTAGCAATAACTCTTAACTCTATATATGTAACAATAGTTACTACAGTTTTTTTTGCATCAGGCCAAAGTTGTACTACGTTAATTTACATTGTCCCAATCAAATAAACTATACAAATAAATAAAATAAGTATGTGTCTCCTCTGACCTCTCCTCTCCAGCCTTCCTCTGCTCCAGCTGGCTCTGGGCCTGCATGCTGTCCACCTGCAGCTTCAGCCGGTCATTCTCCGACTGAACGGTCTGTTTCTCCACCAGCTGGGCCTTCAAGGTGGCCACATCCTGCTCCACCTCCCGACATCTAACACACCAGAGAAAAACTGAATACTTGCAGATCCAGATTAAGCACAGGAACATCGATTTAACCCTCCAGTTATGTTGCGGGTCAAACTGACTCATTTTGAAGTTTTAAAATACAGAAGAAACATTTTTAATAATATTTGGAGCATGAAACCACGCAAATACACAAAAAAATGTTTTCTCCTTGTTAAGATTTCCTTTTGTAAAAAAAATTAAAATTAAATTATATGTAGTTTTAAGATGTAAATTTGAGAGATGTGTTGTTTGAGTGAACCAACATGCACCCATACTAGAACCTATTTCAAAAATGTAAAAAAAAAAAAATTAATATAAAAGTGTGTTGAAAGTTTTTGAAAGTATACAAAAAAAGTTTGAATATTATTTTTAATGGAAAATGAGTGTATTCTCATTAATTACCTGTGATCTGTAAGAGGCAAAAACCTTGATTACACTAATTATTAATAAAATTGCAATGAATTTAGCTAAAGAAAATGTTTATGGAGAAAATATGTACTACTTTCAGATGGTTAAACATGCATAAAGTTAATTTGATCTGGGAACATTATTGTTGCTACGTTATGCATAACAGGCAGGTTTAAGAGGAATATTTGCTTTCCTTTAAAGATCCAAACAGGATTTCCCTGTAATCTACAATAACATCACAGGAAAAAAACTCATAACTTTGGCCTTATTTGTTGGTGCACATACTATTTTGGTTGGCTTAAATGCTTGACATGATTTAACAGTGTGGGTATACATGTATGTGTGGCCCTAACCTGTCCTGCAGGTTCTTCTTCATGCCTTCGGCCTCATCCAGCTTGCTCTGGGCCTGCTGCAGCTCTTTAAACAGCGTCATCATCTGAGACTTCAGATTCTCCACTTCAGACGCTGCCTGTCATGTAATGTTACATGAACATTACGATTTGGAGCCGAAATATTACAAACATCAGTGGACTTCTGCCAGTTGGCAGTTACTAAGTCGTAGATCAACAGCAGTACATTGAGATAAAACTTCAAACTTATTTCTTCAAATATGATGTTGAATCATATTTAAACTATCCCTAAAAGGGAATTGTTTGGATTTTTTCGAGTGGGGTCGTAGGAGGTACTTATAGTAGTCAGAGTATTATCTACAGTAGATGGTGGTCGATAATCTCCCAGTTTGGAGAGGCAGACAGGATTAACACCACAGAAGCTAAGAAATGTACTGCTTTAGATAGGGGACAGCAGCAAATCAATTTCATCCACCTTAAAAAAAATCTTTATTATTATATATTTTTCTGTGGAATAATTTTAAAGGGGACATTTTTCCCGTTTTAAAACCTATTTTCAAATAATCCTTCCCTCTTTTTAAAACAATTTTTTTGTAATATTTCTTGCAATTTTTGTGACATTTCGTACCAAACTGGTCACTACCTCTTTTAAAGAAATAAAACCCATTTGCTCGGTTTCCAAAGGCTAAAAAAGCTTGTAAAATACGTCTGAATGCAGCACAAGAAAACTGATGTTGATCCGGGTTTCAAAGGTTTTAACTAATGTGGATGGGTTTTTTTAGTGGCTAAAATAACTTTTTGTCAGCTGCCCCCCATCCACAGCAGTACATTGCTTAAGTTTCCTGCCTGCCTCTCCAAACTGGGGGCGTGCAGACGGCCATCCACTGTAAGTAACACACTGACGAGTAAGTACCTCATACAACCCTTCTTCATAAAATCCTAGCTATCCCTTTAACAGCAACCTTTTATCAGAATATACAATGACACAGTTAAAACCACCTATTTGAGCTACATTTTTCTTTCTCATGAATAAAATGCTGCTCGCTTTCGTTCTTTCACTAGTGAGTTAATACCTTTACCTCTTGCCCAGAATCCTCCTTGGTCACTGTGGTCTCTTCTTCGGTGGTCTGTGTTGATTTATCTACAATACTCTTCCTCTCCTCCAGCTCTCTAATTCTGTTGGATAAAAAAAAAGTGTAAAAATTACGAAAGCTGAAAAACTAACACATATCAAGAGACAAGATTAGATAAACTTCATGAACACATTGTGCTTAATATCAAATAAAAAAATAGGAAGAAGGTGGTATTTCCTATTAATTTGCTCCAGTTCTCAGAAAATTGGCACAGCAAACACCTTGACTCGCTGTGTTTCCTGGTGCTATAAACTTAGTTTATTTAGAGTGAACTGCTCCTTTAGGTTGCCATTCTCTACCTGGCAGCAGAAGACTGCAGCTCGGCCTGCAGCCGTTCGGACCGCTGTGTCTCGTTCCTCAGGGAATGGAGGAGTTGGCTGACAGTCATCTCCTCACTGTCCAGCCGGGACGCCGTCATGCTCAGGTCCGCACGTCTGCTGCGCTCCAAACCACATGCATCATTCACACCCGCGACGCCGCCATCCTGAGAAGAAAAGCACCTGACTACATTTATGTGGAATATTTTGGATGTCTAAAACAGGATGATTGGTGGGTTTAAGTGGAGGCATTTTGTGTTAAATGAGGCTTTTCAGCACAGAAAAAAGACAGTTCTGACGGAAACACTGATTATGGTGTGTGTGTGTGTGTGTGTGTCGCTCCTCACCGAGACCTGGATGATCTCAATGAAGGAGTCGTCATGCAAGTCCTGCTCCGCCTTCAGCTGCAGCTCAGAGTTCATAGCCACCAGGTCGTTCTTCTCTGCCTGCAGGCGAGCAACCTGGGCACGCAGGGCATCCAGCTCTGCACTCTGATTGGCTGACAGCGCCTGGAGACGACATCACACGTCAGCAATGCAGAATATTAAGAAGTAAAGGGGTTTATGTGGTTACAATTTGACAGCAACTTAAATATAGCGCATTTTAAAGGATATGTTTGGTATTTTCACTAGTTTTTGAGTGACTAATGGGAACAAACATTTTTGAAGTTGGTCCAGTATTGGAAGGAGGGCTGCAGCTTACAATCAAGAAACTGACTTCAATGTAACCACTTCAGGCATCTTCGCATCAACAGGTCACATTTAAAATTGCTTGTTTTTGCAGGTTAAGATTATTATTCTGCAGTGTTTGACAACATTATTGAAGAGGATCTCTGCAGAGATAGACCTTATTGTTAAAAAGTAAAATGCTTAACCACCAGAAACAGCCTTGAACTCACCATCGCCTAACCCACCAGCCTCCATTCAAATAAACACTAATCTTATCATCATAAAACAGACTTGATTTTGAGTCAATAGAAGCAAAATAAAACTCACAAAAGCTGTCTTTGTTATCTTTTCCACTTTTCCAACGATCACCAACTCTAGTTTAGGTTGAAATAAATCCTTAATTCACCCAGTTAGATGTGAAAATATGCTGGTTCAATGCATGATGAAATTATTGTTTATTTAAATGCAGTCTGGTGAGTTTGGAAATGGCGATTTGGCTGTTTCTAGTTAAACAAAAATGATCTTACTCTTTTACAAAAAGGTCTTTCTCTGTAGGGATCCTTTGCATAATGTCAGAAATTAAGTATAGTAATATGAGCCTGTCAGTGGCAAAAACAAGCAGTTTCAGTGAATGTAAATACGCCTGTTTTGCCGCTGCTGACTGTTGGCCACCTGCTCTGTACTGGACCAATTTAAAAGACTGTTGATCCCATTAGTCACAAAAGCATAGGAAAATAGGATCCAGGTTAAAAAATACTGAAACTGGCCTTTAATTCACAATAATTTGGACAAAGTGTCAAAAGATGAAATATCATATAAAACAGAAAATATGATGAAGACCTTTAAAAATATATAACATCAGAAGAACACAACACTGGCTCTTAGGTGCTTTGACAAATAATCAAAATTAATATCAGGGTTATATCCTCACCATCAAGCCTCCGGCAGCTCCTCCTATCCTCCCCTCCTCCTCTGTTCTCCTGGTCAGCTCCTGGTTTTGGAGGGTCAGCGCCTCCATGCGGCCCCGAGCCTCCTCCAGCCTGCTCTCCAGGAAGTCCCGCTCCTCCTTCTGCTTTTGTCGCCACGCAGACAGACCCTCGAAACGCTCCTTCATCGTCAGGTTGGTCTGGCGCAGGGCCTCTGAGCGCAACACAAATGGAGAATGCAAATAAATTTACATTGTACGAGCCAAGTCATTTAACCCTTTGAAACCTGGACTGTCATCATTTTTTTTTTGGGCTGCATTCACACGCCTTTCAAAGGTATTCAAACAAAGGTATTGACACAAATTGGTCTGATTTATTTTTGAAGACTGGAAAAAGGTAATTGGCAACTTGGCGAGTAATTTTCTCCAAACTGCCAGAAATAACCAGATCTTAAAAGTTTTTAAAAAATACGAAAAATGTCCAGAAAAATATTTCTATAATAATCATAAGTGTGTATTAAACATATTTATTATTATTATTAATAATAGTGATAATAATTTATTATTATTATTATTATTAAAATTTTTTGCAGGTTAATTTTTTTGCTTTTTAATGAATTTTTATTTTATTTTATTTTTTTTTTATTAATTTCTTGATAGTTTTGGGTCATTTTTTTCCTCAAATTGCTTATTGCCTTATTTACTGAAACAAATCAAGCCAATTTGCTTAGGTTTCAAAGCGTCAAACTATGTCCCTTTCCATTATTATTATGTTTACTGTCTCAACACACTTCAGCTGCTCTATCACACACCTCACCTCTGAAACTCCACCCTGACATGAGCTGTAAGAAACACAGTGTACACTGACCTTTGACTGTTCCTAAGATTGGAACAGATGTCTTTAATAGTGCGGCAACAGCACATAATAAGCTCAAACGAAAAACGTTTTCCTCACTTCCACATGCTCACCTTTCAAGTCTCGGTTTCTCCTGGATGAGGATGTTCATCTGCTGCAGGGTTTCTTCCAGCGTGCCAGACTGACTGGGAGGTGAGCGAGAGATGTCGCCATTCATCATGGGGCCTCCACGCCATGACGCTGAGAAGAGGAAAATGAAAAAGGCACTAAGATGTTTGATCATGTCAGCAGAATATTGATATTTATCTAATGACACAGTAACCATCAGTAGAAATGCTGCAGTGGCAGAAATGAAAATACGTTGACCTCTTTTAGCTCTTGTTTCATCTCAAATGTAATAAAGATGATTTAGATATACAGTGATAACATTTTGGAGGGAAACATAACTTTCTTGTCCCACCAGCATTAACATTATTTGTTTTTGTACTGTCAATTCTAAAAAAAATAAATAATCTTACTTGACTTATTATTGAGCCGTGTGGAAACTGTGGGGACTGATTAACCTGGAAAAACCTGGAATTAAAGGTTTTTGGTTTTGTTTGCAATTTTTTCACTCAATCTTTCATGCCATAACAAAATTAAAATTTGCAGGATACTTCAGTTAATAGACAGAACTTAATTTAAACAAAAGTGAAAGCTCTCTGAGGCCCCTCTCACCCCTGAAAGGCACAATGTGGCTTAGTCTGCCCTACAACAGGGTTTTTTCTTCAACCCTCTGAAACCTGGATTGACATATATATATATATATATATATATATATTCTCTACACTCTCTCTCTCTCTCTATATAAAATATATATATATATATATATATATATATATATATATGGACCATGCCCCTGTCATGGACCATGACAGGGGCCTACCAAGAGTACTTATACATAGGGCCTAGTACAGGCATTATCACATCCACAGATACAACTAGACAATCTTTGTTTGATAACATTTTGAGTCAGAATCCAATTAAACAAATAGAAAATTTTGACAATTACTGAACACTCATTCATGTTTCCCTGTCTTATTAACTTCTATGTTTTCATTTCAACAAAACACATATAAAAATGCTCCATGCTGACATCATCCAATGACTCAGTGCTTCAGCATGCAGCAGAAGAAAAGCAGCATACGCCGGAATTACCTAATCAGCAGCTCACATGATAGTTTCATTACATTACAATAGATGTCAGCAGTATGCTACACACACTATGGTCTGCTTCTGCCCTCATATAATGACTGTCATACATAAATACTATTTTAATAGGAGATGTAACTGTTTAACTGTAACATACTTTGGTAATAACGTACTACTGTGAATACCAGTTGGATAAATGCGACTTTAAAACATTCTTTGTATATTACAGCCACACTGTCGCACTCTGAAATGGTATGGATGTATATTTTTTAATATATGGACGAATAATTTTACTTTCACTTTCTCTAGGTGGGCCCATGCAATAGCATCCGCTGTGCGACTCCTGGTAAACACTGAAAAGTTACCAGTAACTTACACAATACGGATGTGGTTTAACCTGAGCCAAAGTGCGTCACAGCAAACGTTAAAAACAAGTCAAAATGTTTCAACTCACCTGTTGTCAACTCCGGAACTAAACACAGTCTGTATGTTTACTCAAAAAACGCAGAGAAACACTCAGAAATGGCTAAATGTGGTGTTCAACCGTGTGCTAGTGCTTCTCGTTTGTAGCAACGTCAAGACACGTCATGAAACACAAAGTTTCCGGTAATCATTTTCAGAATAAAATCCTGATTTGAGAATACTTTTTTTGTAGCTTTTTTTTAAGAAGGTACGAGAACTATTATTATTATTATTATTATTATTATTATTATTATTATTATTATTATTATTATACTCTGACACAGTTTTTTATATTAAAAATACAAAAAAGTGTATTATTATTATTATTATTTGTTGTTGTTGTTGTTGTTATTATAATTATCATTATTGTTGTTATTTTAAAATATGGTTGGGGGCCACATGGTGCCCAGTCGGGGGCCATATACATGATATCATGTGATATCATATATATATATATATATATATATATATATATATATATATATATATATATATATATATATATATATATATATATATATATATCATATTTTCATTTTTCATTAATATTTTTAATTCAATTGCATTTAATTGGGCTACATGATTCCCCTGCATTTTGCATTATTTAATCAAACGATAAATACCTTTTTACGATATATAACCAATCCTTGCTACACTATTTCTCTATTAGGTTACCATTATAATATATTGTTATCGTTAATTTGTTATATTTGATCATTTTCAAGTTTTAGCTCTTATTTTAAAAGCTCATTCAACGTACTTCCTGTCTACAACGATCTAACCATCGTAAGTATGACGCAGAGAGGATCTAAGGCTAACGAGGGTTTTCATTTCCTCGAAGTGACGTCGCAGAGCAGTGAACAGATCTGAGTGAGATAGGCGGCAGCTGGATGAGAATAGCCGCTGTGTGACAGGCCCATCCGCATGTTTTACAGATCAGTGAGGGCGAGGACAGCCGTCATGTGACAGCGGGAATTCCCTGCAGGAGTCACCTTGCTGCACTTTGGAAACAACAGAGGAGACACCGGAGACTCCCTAAACCTCCTGGCAGTTTGCGCGTTTACGTGTTTAGGCCTTTGGAAACATATAGAAGAATAATTATTTAAATATAATGCTTTCTGATGTAATACCTTGCAATTTTCTTTTTTACAAAAACGCATCAAGGTCACTACTGAATATTAATAAATTACAATAAGTCTTCCAATTGATTGCTTAAGTCCAAACTTGAGTACAATGTAACCATTAAGGCAAATATAAAAATACTACAGCTTTTTTTCGATTAATATATATAATCAGTGATAGAAAAAGAAACATATATACATGCTGTTTATGTCAGTGTCCATTAGATGGCAGTGTTTTCACTGCAAAATCCATAGCTGTAAAAACACACTATTTTTTTGCACGAGGCCTATTTCCACCTCAGATTATATACTATACATTATCTATTTTTCAATAATGACAATAAATATCCACACAATCATATCACATATTTGTATTTTTTATATTTATACTGCGTAACTCGTCGTATAATGTCTTACTGTGCAATATTTTACTACTTTGTGCAATTATATTTCTAGGCTATTTTTTCTTTAAATATTTATATAGATTTTATATATATATTATATACATATCATGTGTGTATTTCAGCTATCCTGTGCAACTATCAATCCTGATAAAGGCAGTAGAAGCTTTCTCAAATGAATGATGTTAATTAAAAATTACATACTTTAAAGATACTTATTATTTTGAGATATTAAGTCATTATTTCCACAAAGTTGGTCATTATAAGATTTTTTCCCATCACACTTAAGGAGATGGGCTTCAATAATAAGCAGAATTTCTGAATTCAGGTAGGTAATTACCTTGACTCTAATGAAATATCTAGTGATCACGTGAAACGTTAAAAGGAACTTTAACTAACTGTATATATGTTTTAAATAAAATAAAACACAAATGATGATGTATGGGTGTATTGGCCTATTTGCTTTATAACATTAAGGACATTATCGAGTTCAACAGGTGGCAACAGGTATCAAATGGTAACTTTTATGTCCTTATTATTTTCCGACTGCATAACGCTTGAGCTCACCAACCAGTTCACATGGAAACATCAAATGTCGGAGCGTCACTTTAGTCCTTGAACGCAGCACCGGCGCGCTCTGCTGAAGCTTGTCGCTCCCGCTGCAGACAGATGAGGTGGGAGCACTGGGAGCAGAGCAACAGGTTGGAGAAGTTGAAGTCTCTGCAAATAGATTTGAATGTTTAGTTTTAGTTTTTAGTTTTAGTTTAGAGTCTGGAAGCGAGAAGATATGAGCTCATGCAAGTTTGCTTAATGGGCAAAAACATTGTGGTTGAATTCCGTGTGAAATTTGTATATATATATTTTTTTTTTTTAGTTTTTGATCAAGTAGAGCATCCTCAAGCTTCCAGGTGACTATTAAATGATCAGAAGTTACTTCAACTCACTTCTGGCGACTGTGAAGTTTGAAGATTCTGAAATTAACATTAAGCAGTCAATTTTGATCAAACAGGGATTTTTTCTTCAGTGAAGCATCACCACCAGGTTTAGAAACTGTCCAGAAGTTTGTAACACTTCGGGTCGTCAAGATGTTTCCCGTGGCTCTCCTCGCAGCGCTCAGCGTTTTTACGCATCTGGACACTTTTACGCACGGGTGCCAGCTCCCCTCCGAGTGGCGGCCGCTGAGCGAGGGCTGTCGGGCGGAGCTGGCGGAGATCATCGTGTACGCCCGGGTCCTGGCGATCCACCGGGAGCCCATGGCCGGCGGGGCGGGCAGCCTGTACAACTCGCTGCCCTTTGGGTTCGGGTACGGGTACGAGGGCGCGGAGGAAGGGCTGCTGTACTCTGCGGAGGTGGAGCTGCTGTGCGACCAGGCGTGGGGCAGCATGCTGGAAGTGCCAACTGGATCAAGGCTCAACCTGACCGGACTGGGATACCTGTCCTGCCAGTCCCACACCGTGATGGAGAATTACTCCTACTTCTTCTTCCTAAGGTGAACGCAAGGCCTTTAGCCATATAGGTCCAACAGAAATTTGGTCTCTAAATATTGATTAAAACTGCACTTACATCAGCTAAACACAAATGCATTTTGCAAAGAAGCAACTTTAAACTAACACTCTACACTGTAAAATGTAAAAAGTTGATCTCACTTAAAATAATCCTAGAAACTGACAGCCTTGAAAAAGGTAAATAAATAAATATATAAATAACTAGGAATCTTAATTCATGTTTACCTTATATCTAACTGTTAAGTTTAATTAATATTTAGATGTAATTAATTTTGTGAAACTGGTGCAAGTAAATGACAAGTGGAATTACCTTGTTCTTTAAGTGTTAGTAATTTAAACCAAGTTAGTCTGACTTAACCTGATCATGAAAAAGAAATTTTTTTGCCAATGATGGAGTTACAAGATCTGCAAGTTCTGTTTCCAGGATGTGCAGATATGATTAATTAGTTTGCAATCAGCAGAATAAAGATTTACAGCACAGAAAACTTCGTTTACTGAAGCTGCTAAAACTTACAACAGGATGATTTCATTTTTAAGTAAATGTCACTAAATTTTTTGTAAACTTAGCAGATGGATACAAACATGAAACTGAGAATCATAGTTGTATCTACTTAAATTTTTCAAGAAAGTTGGTTTTCTAGATTTAAAAAGAAAAAAGTGAAATCAACTTGTCTGATTTTACAGTGTAATACCTCTTCTGTGATTAAACTGTGATTTACAGTCAGATATAAGATGACTACAAGATGACTGTATTTAAATGTAATTTTGAGGTGTACCACTTGCGCTGTAAAAAGAAACTTTTTGTTTTAACTTAAAGATGTTAGTGTCCTATCTGTCTTAAAGTTAAGCTTTAAGTTGACTGAATTTGAGAAGACAACTTGAGTTAATTTTGTAATAATTCATTTTTTCTTCTCAAATTCAGTCAACTTAAATTTTTAAGGCAGCCCGGACACTAACTATTTCAAAGTTAAAACCATTAGTCTCTTTTGACAGTGTGAAGCTGCCTTAGCATGTCCATCAAGTGAGACTTAAAATGATGTACTTGTTATTCACTTCATCTCTTTGACAGCTGTGCTTTCTAATTATTTTGCAAAGAAATATTTTACCTGCCAAGCAAACTGCAAGCTCATTACTGTGAATATTATGCATCTCTAACCTCTGCAGTGCATCAGTCCATAAAGCTTGCAAAGTTTGATGCAAATTCAAAACAGCATCTGCACAGCTCGATTATTCCTGCAGCAGCCTCAGCTTTTTGTTCACAGCTTTCCTGTTTATCTCCTCTGCAGGATGGACGACAACTACAACATCCTCCCACACGGCGTCAACTTCCAGGACGCCATCTTCCCCGACACGTCTGACAACAGGCGCACCTTCTCCAGCCTCTTCCAGTTCTCCAACTGCACCCAAGGGAGCCAGCCTTTCCACACCTTCAGCCCTGAGTGGGACACCCAAGAGGACAGCAGGGTAGGGTTTTATATAAGCACTTTTATTACACAGAGATCACACTATAGGGCCGTTACTAAGTCTGAGCTTTGTGCTGCTTTTGTAATTTTACGCAGAGCCAAATGACGGCGGCATCATCCCGCTCCACTGTTACTCCTTTTTCACCAAATCAGCTCTGGTTGTTGAGCAGGAATTTCCAGCTGGAAATCGACTTTTTTGTTCTGGACCAATTCATATTTGGTCGACATGCTCTGAGTGGTTTAAAATTAGGTGCAGGAATCGGAACAGAATCTGTTCTACGTTGGTGAGAAGGGGTATGTGTGATTTGACATAGCATGCTGGCATCGCAGAACCAAAGGAGGCGTGACAGGCAAGATGTTAAACACAACAGTGTTTCGCCTCTCATGTGACCTATATGTGTCGGCCTTTCTGAACAATAACAATGGCTTAACATGGCAATAACGAGCATTTACCGTCCTGTGAAATAGTGGCTGATCTTGTCCTTTGCTAGAAAGGTAAAGAGCCCCGGGACCTCATTGTTTTCTCAATTTACTGACATTTGCGACTGCTTTTCTTCTTTGAGTTAGCTACTAACTGCTGCTTGTTGCTTTTTAAATCTTCCACAGTGGGTCACACACATAACACGCTGTCAAAACGTCCTACCCTTCCTGAGCATGGTCCTGTCCTGCTGGCTGTCCTGTTTTTACAGGGTTTTTTTGCTATAGTTACCTCCCATGGCATCCTAAAGGCAAGGAAATTCTGTCCCCTTATTCTACGATTGTACCTTTTATTCAGGATAGCGAGGCAGCGAGGCAGCATAACAGCACGACATTCCTGCCTTGAACAGGCAGTGTTAAAGAGGCTACTGTTTTCACCACACACACCTTTTTTTCATGTATGTTATCAGGCAACTTCTCTCCCTATTAATGTCTAAAACTAAACCAAGAGTTGCAACCCAGAGGCCTGCCATGCAGCATGACTAGATAGCTGGTTGCCATAGTGATGCTGGCTGCTTTCTTGAAAACAGAAATGACTTCTATCTCCTTGTACAACCTCGTTACCTTGTGAGAAGTATAAGATTTAAAAAAAGTCTTTTTCAGGCAGGTCAGCTTTTTGGGAGTTTACAGAGAATGTAAACAAACGGGACACCATCTCGTTACCGTGGAGATAACAGATTAATGGGCCAGATAAACAGCAGGGTGCAGGGAACTGGAGATGGTGGGGGATTAAGAGCTACCGTTAAGATTTTGTGGTTTTGTTAGTCAACTATATATTTTTAGGAATATTACTTAGCTAAAATGTTAATGTGATGCAGTGTGAAGAAAATTACAACAGCAGAGTGAGGTATGTTTGTGTATGTGTGTGTCTGTGTGTGTGTGTGTGTGTGTGTGTGTGTGTGTGGACACCTAATCCTGAGCTGAGTTGTGACTCTGCTGACAGGAATGTGGTGTGGATCAGTAGAAACACAGTAAAACTACCCTCTGGCACAGTGCAGAGTACACACACACACACACACACACACACACACACACACACACACATTTAAAAATATCAGCTCACTGTTCTTATCTTCAAAGGTTTAAAACAAATAGAAACACACATGCACAAAAGACATGATTATACTCTTAAAATACTCCCAGCATGTGATTGGTCACATGCAATCATGTCCCAAGATCAAAGCAAATGCTGATTGGTTGAGGTACGTGCTTCTGGCTCCACAGGCAGACAGGATGCTAACCATCCAGAGGTCAAAGGTCAGATAGCAAAAAAAAAAAAAAAAAAAATGCACATCTTAAGCAGGCGTCAGTTTGGACGTGTGTCAGTCTGCAGCTTTGATTTCTATCAGTGTGAAGTAACATGCTGCTGACCTGGGAGCAGAGATAAGCCGAACCCTGTCGACAGAGGAAGAAAGCTCTGCTGCATTAATTATCACTCCTCCTTTGAGTGAGTTGAGCAGGTCGCACTTCAGACAAGACAGAACACAGCAGCTGGAGATGGAACAAGTCTTTGCCCTCAGTTTGAAAGGATACAAGGGCAACTGTTCAGATGTTGAAGAGGTTTTCATTCAGTAGCACTGCATCAGTATAATAAGTCATTTTTACTCTATTTGTATATCAAAGTTGTAGACTTGAGACTCGAGTCAGAGTTAAGTAACAAAAATTAGACATGATTTGGACTTGAGCATTGTAAGATTTGACTTACTTAAGAGTTGACTCCTTAAAGATTTGACTTAATTACTTATTAACAGCAAACTTGCTTTCAAATTTAAAGTATTGGGCTGTAAAATTCTGATTGCAGGGCTACAAACAGGCCTGTACTTTGTTGGGACTTTGTATCAGCTAAGAAAACACATGAATATTTGTCAGCATTTAGAGACCTGAAAGACTTACCATATACTTGCATTCCTCACTGAATACTGGTGATTTGAGCTCTCCAGATTAAGCCTTGACTTGGACTTGTCTTTAATATCTTGAGACTCGATTGGACTTGAGAATGAACGTGGACTGATCTTGAATTATTTTAGAGTTTACTAAGACTAATCTCCATTGAGCTGAGAATTGATTAGACTTGTCTACATGATTCAAGAGCTGACTTGGATTTCAAATTAATTTTGACCTGACCTGTGTTCAGTGACTTCAGACTTGACTTGAACTGGTACTGAATTACTTTTGACTTGTCTCAAAGGACAGACTTGATATGTTTTAAATGAATCTTGACCTCACTTGTCTCAATGACACTTGATATGGTCTCTTCTCGAATTATTTGAGACTCGACTCAGACTTGCCTCCATTTGTCTCCATGGACTTGAAACTTGGCTTCTAGCACTTGTGCCAAATGGGTTTTGACTTAATTTGTCTTGAAGGACTTGGGTTTGTCCTAAGTAACATCATTGACTTGGGATATGTCTTGCATTGATTATTTTTTCCAAGATTTGTGTGCACTGACTTATGCCTTGCCTCTGACATATCTTCATTGACCTGGACTTATCTCTGTTGGTCTGACTTGGACTTGTGTCAAATGAATTTCAACTTGACCTGTCTTCAGTGACTCGAGACTTTGGCTTGGACTTGTTGTGCTGTAATTTTGACTTGGCTTGTCCTCAATGACATAAGACTTAACTTGACTTTTATCAGAATAAATCTCGACTTCACTTTTCTCCATTTTCCTGAGACTTGACATGGTCTCTTCTCAAATTATTTGAGACTTGACTCGAACTTGCCTCTGTCTGTCTCCACTGACTTGAAACTTGTCTTCTTGCACTTGTGCCAAATGGGTTTTGACTTCACATGTCTAGAGGACTTGAGACTTGAATTGGGCTTGTTCTGAGTGACTTTACTTGGGACATGCCTTGATTTGATTTTTTTTTCTTAGATTTACGTCCATTGACCTGAGCCTTGTCTTTGTAAGGTCGCAATTTCCTTGAAACTTGACGGTGACGAACCTCTATTGACCTGAGCCTTGGCCTTGGACCTACCTTCATTGACCTTATTTGGACTTGCCTCAATGGACAACTCAGATCAGTATGACACGAAAAAGTCATACTGTTTTGACATCAAACAGAAATGTCATTGGCATCATTACAGTGATGAAAAATTTGTGTAATTTGTTACAAAAATGTTTTAAATTGGCATCATTGCATTCGCAGTCAGGATGTTGCATCTTGTTCCGGACTGACCTGAACGCTGCCTGCAGCATAGGAAGACATAGTTAATTGCTTCCTGAATGGATTTATAGCATTTTTTTGTATAGCCAGCAGTCAAAAATGCAGAACTAAATGAGGAAAGGTGCAGTGGTTTGGTGTCTTAGTTCTCCTCAGGTTTGACCTGCAGGGTCTGAGCTTTATGGTCAAAGGTCAGTGACGCAGGGGTTAAAGACGCTGATTATTCAGAGGACGAGCACTCGCATGTAGAGGCTGTGACCTCCCGTCCGGGCGGGACAAAACAGGTGTTTTACTCCTGGAATTTATGGAGGATGATGAGATGGAAGGACCTTCTCTGTCCTCTTCATGTCTCCTCTTACCCCTCCATGTTTCCCTGCCTTTTCGTATCAAATTTAAAGCAAAAAGAAAAGCTCTTTTCCTTCAAATTTTGCCGGACTGTAATTAAAATTAAATTAAAAGCAACACGATCAGATTTCTAATATCACTATCTATCTACAAAGGATCTCGAAGGTGTTTCCTTTGCTGAATCACTGTCTCTGTGCTTTGAGGTTTCAAGACATCATTCAGCTGGAGTTTCAACACAAAACATCCCTTAAAACTGGAGTCAGGAGGTTGTTTGCTTCTGGTTTCAGCCTCATGGGAACCAGACGCCCCTCCAGAAGGATAAACTGGAGACTTCCTCCACTTTTCTGCCAGAGCCTTCAATTAGCTTTTGTGAAAGCCTCCTCTTATCAGCAGCACTCGGAGCAGCTTTTACCATGACGCTGCTGTAAGCCCATCGTTCAGCTGTTTCATACAGATTTCTTTCTTTCCCCTGAAAGACATCTCGTCTATTTTATGATTTTCTTTCCTTTATCCTTCAGCTACAACAAGAAAGAGCCAAATTCCCCAAATACTTCTCAATCAGCAGATTTTCTTGTCTACTTTCACTCTAATGATTTAATCATAACCACAGCAAGGGAATACTCCAGTTATCACAGTCACGTAAACACCTTTAAGAAGGTTATTTTCAACTCTGATTAATGTTTTTATGTGGACATGTAGATTTATAAAAGGAGGACAACAGTCTGCTGGTCTCACTTAGTAGTTAGTGCCTGTTCAAGCTTTGTTTTTCCTTCCTCTCTCTGCCTCCCTTTTGTTCTTTTTATCTCTTCATCACTCACTCTCTCTTTGTGCTTTTTCTTCTTTTTGTCTGTTTTCTAATCACGCATCCCTATGCACACACACAAACACACATGCGTACACACACACACACACACACACACACACACACACACACACATGCACAAAGCAAATTAAACCTCAGGAGAAGAGCTGAAATCCTGGCTTTTCTCTCTGACGTCAGTAGTGAAGTTCTAAAGACGGGGAGTTGAAAAGGGGAATTGAAAGTCTGCACAAATAAATAAGCGGTCAGGTCAGGCTGGACACACACAGACATACAAACCCCTCCCAATTCCCTTAACTCCTTTACTCTCTTCTGTTTACAATCTTTATTTTATTCCTTATTTATCACACAAAAGCTCTGCCCTTGTGATTGGTTTGTGAGTTGAAACCATAACACAAATTTGCACATCTCCTAGCCTCAGCAGTGTGGCAATCGTGAATATGGCAATCATGTTAGCGTTAGGAACAATTGATAATTTATACATCAGCAACAGATACGAGGTAACAATCATTCATTCTGAGTTGTGTTTCTGGCCAACTCATAATTTCAGTCTAATTTCAACTCTACTTTTAGCACTGTTTTGGGTCTCACCAACTCCTGAACATAATATTTGGCTCTAAGCTGCAAAGAGTTCCACTGCGTTTATAAGCTTGTAACTAGGATAACTGTGACAATAACTTTCTGATGAGGCTTTAAATCGTGATGACAGTAGTGGACTCAACCAAAACAAAGTTGCTACTTTCACAAAAAAAAAAAACAATAAGCTGAAAGACGCTAAAACGCTCCATAGAGCTAAAGGAAAACTGCAGAGTTAGGTGATAATTTCCCATGGGTTCATCACAATGAGCACCTGCTTTTATTTTATCTTTTTTATTCTGTGCATTATGTAGAGCAGTTTTAAATGCCTTTTAAGTTTTGACACTGCAGCCTGACTGTGACTGTGAATTCGAATGCAAGGACATTTTGCACATGCATGTGTGTGTCTTCTCATGTCCTCTAACCACTGTTTATACAGATGATGCTGAACAGCAGGCAGGTAACACCCGGATGTTTTGACAGGTGGTGTGTGTGTGTGCATGTGTGTTGGGGGGCGTCCTGCTGAGAGCCTTCCTATGAGCATGAGAAAGTGTTCAAACTCTTGTACCAGTGTTACATAATCTGGATTTGACTTTTGTTTGGATAAATGAGTGGAAAAGGACTTCATCTAAAGGCTCAGTTCACACAAATTAGAAAAAAGATGTTTTGTCTCGGTTTTATTCATCTTTGTGATTAAATTCACCTCACTGCAGTAAAATGGATATGAATGCAGTTTTGTTTGTACTCACAGCTTTGAAAAAATCTACAGTAGGGCGTTCAATCGCCCTACTTGCAATAACCCTGGTTAAATTCCAGCTGGAGACCTTTGTTACATATCAAAAACCTCTTTTTCCAGAAACAGTATTCACATTATTCATAATGATCCAAAGACTTCACCGTTAACTATTTCTTCTGTAGTAGCTGACGCCATAATGAAATATATAACTTACAGTGTATTTAACACAGAGACAAAAAAAGCCATTCTGACACATTCTGTAACTATGCAATGATATGCATCATGTGACAATGTTTTAGAAGGAAAAGTTAATGTGTATTACCTGAACCAAAGCTCTCAAAACTGGCACTAAGACACACCTTAGAATATTCAAAAGTAACTATTAAACCCATCATTATCTGCTGCAGCCATCTGAGGCTGGTGAGAACAGGCCGCTGCAAGTTCTTTTGACAGGATTTTAATGTGATCTTCATTTCCAAATTGGGCATAAAAAAATATCATCAATCTACTGTCTGATACAGAATAGCCAACCAGATCTGGTGATATCAGTGCTGTGTTTGTTGGTTAAGTGCTAGTGTTACACAAGTAGTAATTAGCATTAAAGGGACAGCGGATTTTTTTAAAGTGGGTTTGTGTGAGTAGCTTATAAGAAACATGAAAACATGGGAGAAGGGCAATGAGAGAAGACATGACCCAAAAAATGTGCAAGAAATTTGTAAAAAGTACAAGAAAATTACCTGAAAATTAGTTTGGGGAAAAAAAACGGCCTGGAAAAAAGTGCTTAACTCAGCATTTTATTTGACAGTGCTGTACACAGGAAGGAAAATATAATTGCAGATGCCCCACATCCATTACACTCAGAGTTTGAGCTGCTCCTGTCTGACCATCAATTTAGTGTCCCAAAAACTCGTCGTAACATTTATACAGAGTCTTTTATTCCATATGCTATATGACAATGAAAACAGAATGACTATCAGAGACCACTACTACTTGGTAAGATGTGCTCTCTTATTATTTATATAACTTATTGCTCCTATCTGCCAGTTTGCAATATTGTATCTTGTATATCGTACATTTGTATGTTTTAGACCCGTAGAAACGTGGCAGTGCAGCATGTAGATCTCCATGAACCAAGCACCCGCTCCTTATGTAGATATATACGTCTCATTCTAAAGAGAACACAACAATTCCTATTTTCAGGTAATTTTACACTAAAGAAAACATATTTATTATATTATATTCCATTTCTGCCAGTATGTCCCCTAAAATCCCATACACTGGTCCTATGAACTGATATCGATTTTTTAGGTGGGACTTTTTTAGGCGGATAAAATACGTGCTGATCACATCCACAGCAATACAGTCAGCGCTCCTGTCTGCTACTGTAAACTGGGAGTGTACAATCTGTCATCTACTCTATGTAATACACTGACTATGGATACAACCGTACAACCCCACTTCAATAAAATCCAAACTGGACTTTAAGCAGCGGACTAAATCTCCCTCGATTTGTATGCTCCTTGGACTTTATGCTGTCGGATATAAAGACACATTTTCCGCTGTGACTACAAGAGCACTCACCCCTGTTAACCCTGCTGGTTGAGGTCAGCTCCGCTCTACCCAAGTACGTGACCCCCGCATCGTCAGGGAGGGAAGGGAGGTCTGTGGGGTGATACATTTATGTTACACAGACACACATAAACATCATCCCCTGGTGTTTTTGCACTGGTAGTAAGCCTGTGGGGATAAATGTCAATGACAAGGGTTAGGACCTTTATTTTATTTCCCCAAATTCCACCCTTACAAGTGTGTTGGGCTTTGCAGAGGAGAAAATACACAAGTAAAGGAGAAACAACAGCACTGTGGACTTCAAAGGGAAAAAGATTTTCTCATTTTAGAAAGGCTGCTGGGAAAAGCCCATCACCAGTGCTCCCACACTTCACAACCAGCTGACAAGATGGCATCTGGAGGTTTACAACTGTTTGCTTTGCTGGTTAACTCTTTAAAAACCTGGCTCACCATCAGTTTTGTTGTGATGCCATTAGACGTCGTTCACCAGCATTTTAAACATCTGGAACATGAGAAAATTGGTGCAGCAGAAATGTCTGGAAAATTGCAAAAAAAAAAAGGAAAAAAAGGTAAAAGGTGACAAGAAAATGACTTGAACATTAGCTGTAGGAGAAAATAGGAGATAAAAATATATTTAGAATTAGAATAATTATATTTACAGCCTCGACCCTTTGCTGCATGTACCCCCTCTGCCTCCCCCTTTTCATGCTTAATCTGTCCTGTCGATTAAAGGCCAAAACCCCCCAAAATATTTTTTTGCTTATTTTCAGGTCATTTTCTTGTACCTTTTTACTAATTTCTTGTTAAGTTTTGGTTCCATTTCTTCTGTTTCTCATGAACTTCTTTCTTCATGTGTTTTTGAAAGAAATAATATGGCTAGATTTTAAATTTTAAAGGGTTAAGAAAACAACCCTTCCTGTATGTTAACTCACTCTCTCCTCACTTTCTCCAGCTACTGTGCTCCTCGGTGCAGGCCGCGCTATTCGAGGAGGAGGAGCGAGGCCGCAAGATGCAGGAGCGCTTGGCCGCGGCGGAAAGGAGAAACCGGCAGCTGAAAGAGCGCATTCGGAAGGTGAAGCGCTCCTTGAGGAACGCCCGCAAGGCTGCGCGCAAAGCCGAGCAGGAGGCGCAGGAGCTGCAAGAGAAGCTGAAGGCTGCGGAGCGGAGGGTGGGGCATCACCTCAACGCCATAACACAGGAGGAGCCTCCACCGGGGCGTTACTCAAGCACGACGATACGCAAGAGAATGCAACTTTAACTAATCCTTCCCACCCCGTCTGCCACCCGACAGGACTGAAAGCTGGCCGTGGAGAGCGAGAGACTGCTGGATGGTCTCTATGTAAAGGGACAAATAAAAAGCAACATATGCATAAACACAATTTTAAAGTTATAATCTACATAGACTTTCTGTACATAAACTAGCCCTTTCTTTTGTATCTCTGATTGCTATAAAACAAGAGTGAAGGTCAGGACCATTCCTGGTCAACTGACAAAAGAGCAAGAAGATTCCTGAAAGAGAATCAAACATTTATTTTCTCCATGATTACTCTCGCAGGTGGAGCAGAGCTGTAGCTCTGCTGCCTCCTACAACTGGATTCACTTCCTGCTCAGCTGCTTCTCAGGCTGCGATCACATAGAAAGTGTTTTTGCTCCAACACAAAGAGAAGCTCTTAGTGACAATAGTAACAGTAGCAGCAGGAGCTTATCAGAGTGCTGGTTCTCTCAACCTGGAGGAAAAGTGGTTCATGTTTTAAAACAATAAATGACAAAAGAAAGTCATGTTTTATGTCAGTTTATGCTGGAGCGAGACAACAAGATGTAAGAGTTTAGTTAAAGGGGCACTCCACCTATTGTACATTTCAATCAGTTTGCAAGTCAGATGGAGCTTGTGAAAGCAGGCCGATAATATCTTTAATGGCTCTGGTGTCAAGTCTTAAAATAACATGATGTCATTAGGGTTATTTTGGTTTTAACAGAAATCCTCATAACATAAAGTGTTACACATTTGGCACATGAAGTTTAAAAGAGATCAGTATTTACAAAGTAGGGTCAGGTAGGAGGGTCTAATGGAAAACAGCGTTGAATTGCAGAATTGCATTATGGAAAGTGTGGGATCCAGAGTTTAAAAGTCAGGATATTTCTGCCTCTGTTGCATCAATTTTGACTTAACCCCCCAGACTATTGGGGCTTCCAAATTATGAGCTGTTGAAACAATGGTATGACATGCTGGGCAGTTGGTGTACAATGGGTTTATTGGAGTATTTTTTAATTACAGAAAACAGCTGCGTACTGCCAAATGGAAACAATGCTGACAAAAGCGATTAGATTAAATTAATACATTTAGGCTGAAAGACCAAAACAGTGAGCTGAAAGATGCTAAAATACTCTGCAGAGCTGAGAAAACTACAGATTTGAGTGAGAATTCTTTGTGGGTTTTTCACTATAAGCATCCCTTTTCACGATGCACATACTAATTTGACCCATTGTTAATACAGTAAAATGAATCATAACAGCAGCTATAAATAACTGGAAGACATTTTAGCCTCATAGCTTATTCGTTTTTTGCAACACATATTTTAGGACGATCTGCAGCAACCAAACAGTTAACCAAAGAAAACACACATTCCAAAAAGCTATCTATGTCATCATGGCCTGGTGAAGCAATGATAAGAAACATTAAATATAATTTTAATGTTGTGAGTTTATCTTTGAGCAGAGAGATGTGTATCTGAGAATGAGAAGTCTGGGATGTTTGAGACTGTTCATTTATTATTAAGTCGAGCTTTTTAAAGTCTGGAACATCAGCCTGTATACGTGGATATTTTTGTACGAATGTTTTTCTGCATATAAAATTGAACTTGGATGAACATCGGTGTGAACGTGACAATGTTTTGAAAGAAGACTATTAACATCTGGGTCAGTGGAGTACAAAAAAACAAATAGCCACACACGCTCAGTGGTGGAGTTAAGCTGCACAGCATCACGCAGAGAGTGTAAAGAGAGGTTAAGGTCAGAGGAGACGCTGTATATGTGTCGTACTTGAGAGGAGAACGAGGTGTGTATGCATGTGTGTGTGTGTGTGTGTCTGGTCCATCAAGTGACTGGAATGTGTTTGTGTGGGCAGCAATGTTCTGAACAGCAGGACGTCGCTGAAATATTCTTCTAATTCAGTCTGGAAAACCAAAAGCTCTGGAGGGAGGCAAGCAGCCGTCACATCATGAGACCACGGCGAATGAGGAAAACAAATCAGCGAAAGATGACAAAACGAGAGGCAGGGTGGACGGAGAGGGATGGAGAGAGAGAGGTGTTCATCAAATGCTAAACTGCAGCTTCTCTCTTATGGCACATCGTCAAACACTCAGTGATGGTGAGGCGGGGGAATAAAGAAGCGGTCAATTTATCGCCTGCAGTCCGTGATCGAGATGCTAAAATAAAAATATAACAGTGTTGCACTGTTTTTACATTCTGTCAGAGATGTTCCCCTTCTGCAAAAAGATGAAGCAAACCTTCATCTTCTTGGTCTATGCTTACACTGCGTTCCAGAAAACTCGGAAGTCGAGATATTTTGACTTCCTGCTTGAAAAAGTACAGTTCCTGCTTGTGAAGTCCATGTAGCTTCAGCGGTCTGACGTCTCTCAACAATGGCAGCATCCATGCCATGGAGGCGCACATTTTCAATAGTAAGAAATCTACTAAAAGGCAACATAAAGTATATTTGCATGTATTTAATTAAAATAATACATCTACTAACATAGTAAAACATGTTCTGCGTGTAAATTGATGTCAAAACATTAGTATTTAGTATTATATTATTTCTAATATTAGTATTAAATATTAATATATTATTCAAATATAAAGAGGCAACCCCGCTGATAGTCCAATTGTCCATGGACTAACCACAGACACACTACTTCATCACTGTCTGTCTTGTTTTTTTCTTTACATTTGGTCAAACTGGGCCTGCAATTTTGAATTGAACCCAGCATTAGTTAGCCTGCAAGTAACACAAGTACAGGAAGTACTTTATATCTTCGCAGATACAGCCAAACGTGCATATAAAATAACATTAATTGTTCAAATAGAAGCAGCAAGGCAAGTGTAAATAGGTACACAAACAAGAGTGATGATTTACTTGACAAGAAATGGCAGCAAAGGGTACATAATGAGTATTCAAAAAACTGCTTTCCCCAAAGGTAAAGTGTTGCCAAAGTAGCGTTCACCAACCTGTACTGACTCCAGTACAGCCTCGCTGACCCGCTGCCTCCCACAGTTTGCTTCTTCAGTCCTCAAACACTGCATGCTCCTAATGAGCAGATTACGCACAGGTGTGCTCAATTAGTCTCTGCAGAGTGGGAGGAAGAGGAGGGGGGTGTAGCATCTGGAAAAGCACACAAAAAATATCTAATTTTATAATTTTGAGGTTTTGGGTATCTTTTTTTCTATTTGTTTAATATTTTTTAAATTTTATTGTTGTTTCCCCCCCTCTTTTCTATTATTTTGATTTTTAGTGGTTTTATTTTTAATATTTTTAGTATTTAATTTTAAAGGGTTTGGAGTGTTTTTTTTTGTTTTAGATTTTCTAATAATTTCGATTTTTTTAGGTGTTTAATAATTAGGTTTTGTGCGTTTTATTTGTTTTTTTTATCTTTTATTTCTTTTTTTTAAAGATTTTTCTACCCTGTGTACTTCTAATACTTAAAATAAATTTTCCTGATCATACTTAACATGTTCAATGCAAGACTTTGTGAGTATTTTCACAGAATGGTATTAGTGCTTTTATTTAAGTAAAGCATCTGAATACTACATTCACCAATGGCTGTATCATGGACTCTTAGAGAAAGTTACAGTTTTGACTTGAAATCACCATCTACCAGATTTTTTTTTTTTTTTTTTTAAAGTTGAGGGAGGATGTTAAGATAAGATGTTGAGTATCTGCTTTTGAAAGAAGATATTATATAAAAGCATTTTCCCTTCAAAGTGAAATGTCTTTTGAGGTCATTGCTGGTGCGATCCTGTGAGATGATTTCCATCACAGCTGAAAGTTTGGTTTAGTTCTATCTTACTGACTGCCAGCAAACAGACAGTGAGACATGAGAGGGAAACATCACATCACCCCCTGCTGTTGGCACTCAGAACTGTCTGTCCAAATGACACGGACGGTCTTTACACACTTGAGATTCCCCGGCATGCGCACATAATTGTGTGTTATCTCACAGTTTCAGATGATTGGCCCGTAATTAGTTTTATGGGATATACATATGCTGCTTAGTAAAGAACAAAACAACATGTCTCTGCGGGGGAGAGAGACAGGAGAGGAGGGGAGGAAAAAGCCCGCAGTGAGAGAAAAGCTGGAGACGAGGATGAGGAGGGTGAAGCTCTGAATTAAAGATGAGGTGAAATCAGTTTTAAGGAGCAGAGAGATCAGTGACTCCGAGCACAAACACACTTACAGCCTGACAGCCAAAGTCAACAAGCGAGTTCTATCAGTGTGTGTGAAAGTGACAGGCAATTTTGATTAAACAAAAACTCTGCTGCTTTGCTCTGTGAGCGTGTGCGTGTGTGTGTGTGTGTGTGTGCACGACTGCATTTGATGCTGATGCTGTACTGCATGAGTGTCAAAGGGATGTAAAATACTTTGATTTCACGATTTTCATTTCAGTGCTTTGGTGTGTGTGTGTGTTAGATGGATGAATAATTCTGAACAAGCATTGTGTGTATGTGTCTGTATGTGTGTGTTTGTGTTTGTGTTGTGTTGTCTCTGTGCTGAGCTGAGATAGACAGGCAGTCGGGAGGAAAAGCTCCAGCTCAGACAAAGGGAAAGCAGAGGAAGTGTGATGAAGCAGCACAGGTAACACTCTGCTAATAACAGACCAATATCAAAGAAGCTCTTAACAATATGTAAAGCATGTCTATGATTCAGAGGTTGTCTGTGGATAGTTCTCAACTCAGTGGTGGCTGAGCTGGCAGCTATTGGTCCTAACAGCACGTTTAATGCTTAACGCCGGCAACAGTGTTGACAGAAATGTGTTAACCTGAGGGTGGATGCTATACTTCCACAAAAATGGTGTCCCAACCACTATATGAGAGTAATGCAAAGTAGCGGCGATGAGCTAGCCAGTGGGACATACACACATGCGCTAAATTGCACTCACTCACTGAGTCACCCGAACTGGTTCTACTGGACAGCTGTAAGGATTCAAAGATGTCTGGAAACTGCTGTTAAAGAAAAACACTGATACAGAGCAATAATACAAGAATGTCTCTCCAAACTGTTTTATCTGAACTCTTACTGAACCCTGAGCTGCATCTGCACAATCATTTCAGTGCGAGGACACTGGAGTGTTAACCCAAGGAGGCCAAACACACTTTCATATGGGCGAGTAACATCTGTAGACATTATGTTTCTAGTGCTATATAAGCCTCATAATGTATTCCAGCATGTGCTAGTGAAGGCAACATGTGCCTCATGTGTTTGCAACATCTGTCTTGTGTCTGCTAAACATCTGTTGCACAGCATATATGCAGGCAATATGGTCAAAGTGGTAAAATGGTCTGCTTAATATCCACATGCATGGATCCTGGAGTCTGCAAGTGTTGAAATACTGAGTACAAACACACGAGTTTACATTTGTAGGAAATGTAGCTCTAACTTTGAGAATGAGTAGTATGAGTAAGCCACACACACACACACACACACACACACACACACACACACACACACAAAACATGTGTAAAGAGTCATATGTTACGATCATTCAGGATTTATTCCAGGAGAAAGACAAACGAAACACAATCAGTCGCTCTGGCCTGTGTCGTCATGGTAACTCTGATATGTGCACATGATTGTCGAAGGCATCTGATATACAAGCCCCATTAACAGAAAATCATCATCATCACAGCACAATAAGTGCGGCAGGCGGCGCCCGCTCTGAGAAATGAGGGTGTCGTCGGCGTGACGACAGTGCACAGGATGGGAGTTTGTCGTGGTCACATGCAGAGAGAGTAAATACAATACAGCCAGCTAACTCAGCAGGCTCTGGACAAGGACAGCCACAGGGAGACGCCGCGTCCCAAAAAGCAGCTTGTATAGAGTTTTAGTACAAACAATTCTCAGGGGCAGAACTATTCTCATTAGTCACTGTTGTAATGTAACAAAGTAAAAGTATTTTGTTACAGCACATAAGTATATTTTGGGAGTATCTGTACTTTATTTTAGTTTTGATATTTCTGTCAATGTTCACTTTTACTCCACTACATTTCCTAAAAAAAAGTACTTTTACTCCACTACATATGTCCTATGTATCTTAGTCAATTACTACAAAATAGGGAAGGAAGAAGTGGGAGGGATGGAAAAACGTGATTTTGTCGTAAAATACCTTTAAGTCCTTTTTTCCCCCTAGTGTGTATGCTCCATTTTTTGGCTGCTTGTTTTTTAATTACCAGTATTTATTTGTACTTTACCTTCAACACATAAAAATAATGAATATAATAAAATTACTTTTGATACTTAAGCACACTAAATACCTCAAGTAATATTATAATACGTGACTTTAACTTCTACCAAAGTCATTCTGTGGTAAGATATCTGTACTTAAGTATGACTTTCAGGTACTTCATTCACCGCTGTCATTAGTCCAGCTAGATCTTAAGGACAGCAGCATGGCAGCTGTGTGGTACTTTACTAAAGCTAATGAAACTAGCAACTTTCTCAGCTCTTGAGTGGAAATGCTAATATTGTGACTCCTAAAGCATTTGGCAACAGTTTACAGAGACTTAGCCCACATACCAACTATGTTCTTGCACAAAATTAAGTATTACATCTACCACTAGTAAACAACATCAATTTACTTCCTTATAAGCACAGTTTGCAACAGGACTAGCCTTTGCGTTTTTGGGATAAAAAATTCTCTCTCTCTCTCTCTCTCTCTATGTATATAAGAAATAGAACTTTTTAAATCATGTATAGAAAGTTTGAAAGTATTTATAAAGTTTGTAAGTACGTATAGAAAATATGCTTCCTAACGTACAAAGCTATCTGAGTTAGCTAACTAGCCTAGCTGAAATTTCTTAGCCATACAAGGCTATTGCAACCATGTCTCTGAGAAATCACTTTTGTACATTGGTTTATTTGTTTACCCCTGCCAAATGGTTTATTTATACGTGTCCTAAATAAATGTATTGTTTACATTTTGGCAAATAAAATGGAATATTTAGTCATTTATAATGTGCGTACCTTAATCTCATGACTAAGGAAAAATGTGGACCAGTTTGGAGCCACAGAGTTGGGCCATATCTAAGCTCGGTGCAATGATGTAATAAATTTCAAAGTCATGAATGAAAAAAAAACAAACAGTCCTTGCCACTTGGTACAATAAAAAAATCTTAAATTATCTCAAAACTGTTGAATTAGTATTAAGAGATTATTTCCACATCTTCATCCATGTATGCAGTGAATCAGCTGGAAGTGGTTCTCATAAGCAGCACTAGAGCAACTTGCATTTGAACAGGGTACCCAGTTTCTTTAAAAAAAAGTCACTTGGCTAGTCTGCAGTTATCGGTGAGATCATTTCTGCTTGTTAAAACTGTTTGTAGAAGTAAAACTCATCTTTTTGTGGACTCGGACGTCTCAACCTGTGTGCGTCTTTACATTATACAGAGATACTAACATCATACAAGGGCATATAAGATTATGCAAACACTCATGGTGAAGTTGAATTCTTGAAGCACTTTTTTCGACATGCTTGTGTTTTCATCTTTTGTGACGTCATCGTTAAAAAAAAAAAAAGGAGTGTGAGCTCAAAGGGGAAGGGGATGGACGAGAGCGGGTTGTAGCCACAAATCGTCCTTAACAGTGTGTTTCTGAGTCGGTCACAGCTTTGGATTTCTTCCATTAGAATGGCAAAAACGTAAGCCTGAGTTCGGTAAACGATGCTTCACTTGTTGTTGGACTGACACTGAAGTGGTGGTGGAACACTGATGGCATTAAACTGCACCATGTGGTTCTGCAGGTGGCAGTCACACGGCACTGGACAGTATATATGACAGCAGTGGGGAGTAAAGGGGATTTTAGCTTCTTTTTTTAATACATTAAACATTCCATAGAGAATACAATCAACTTCCCTCGACACACTCACTCGCTCACTCATTCACTCTCACATGCCTGAACAGCAAAACATTTGTAAATATTATCTTGAAAATGATCATTCATATTCACAATCTATTTACAGTAGCATCTTTAACATGGAAAGATTCATTCAGAAAACTTTTTTTTTTTTTTTTTTTTAAACAGCGGACATAAAACCACAGAGCAGCATGAACCTTGACCCTCCACCTGCCTCACGATACATTCGTAAACCCAAACGTCCACACTGAAGTGGACGGCATCACATTTAATGAAATATATTCTTACAGTGTTGGCTGACGATTCGATAACATCTATTGTGCCAGAAAAAACATCTGGCACAACACTTAAACAATGTAGCTCATTCAATCATAATCATAATTAACAGTTAAGTAATTGAAATAGTCTAAGATCTGTCAGGGATTCAGTGTCTTTAGTCCCTAAAACTAGTTTTTTAACTATAGGTGCTGATGTTGGTTCCAGATCCTACTTCCACAAAAAAGCTTTGACAACACACTTTAAAATGTTAAAAAAAATGCATAGCAATCAATGGTTATGTATACATGGTTACAGTGAATAATTAGATTAAGGTGATCATTGGAATAAAGCCCTTACATGGTTGAAAGTTCCCCTCAGTAACACGTGGATAATTACATGGATTGAGTTTGAGAAAAATGTAACACAAGACCCCACTGTAAAAATGTCAAAATTAATATATATGTTCTGTAAGGTGACCTGTGTAGTCATGCAGTAAGAGACACGGCATGTGGGTGTTAAGGAAGGAAAAATCATAAATCAGGAGGGAACACTGAAGTTAACTTACTCTATGACTGCGCTTTTAAAATGGCAAAATAAATCAGGCTAACTGGCCTTTTCTCACAAACCTAATGCTACCAAAATGATTCAGCTAAAAGGCATCAACCATGTCAGTGCTGTTACCACATTTGCACATTTTAAAATGTGTGCTTCAGTACTTGAACAGTAATATTGTAGATCTAATGTCTGTTTGGAGAAGAAGTAAGGTGGACAATGAGAGGTTTCTAACAAAAAAACTTTTCGAGGAATTTTACCCACAAAATGACAATTTTCATATTAGCTTATTAGCCTGTTATATTGAATTTGTGAAGAAAACTCTCGCATGTCTCCACAGTGAACAAGGAATCCAAAACCGGTCATCTTGTGGGTGATGTATTCCTAAAAGGTGGATGTATGGTTCTCTTGTTTTTACATTCATAGAACACAAGAAGTAATTATAGAGAAGTTTTGCTAAGAGCATAAATTATGCCACATTTCCACTGCATGCTACATCACAACTCAACCCCAGCCTGACTTACTCTTTTCTGGTTTTTGTCACTTGCACCACATGGGATATCCAGCATAAACCCGCCATTTTTAAATAGCCAACAGTGACTGTAAATTTTTTATTCACTTGAACCAGATTTTTAAAAAATGGCAGCCTACAAAACTGAGAAATATACAACATCAGACTGTTTTCGGGCAGTTTTCGTAGGTTTCCCCCTTCGTAGGTTTTCCTACAAAATTATTGCACCCAAATTTGTACATATCCCATGTAATCATAAGCCAGTAATTTGTGCAT
The DNA here is from genome assembly GCF_008729295.1 of Plectropomus leopardus. Classification (NCBI taxonomy): domain Eukaryota; kingdom Metazoa; phylum Chordata; class Actinopteri; order Perciformes; family Serranidae; genus Plectropomus; species Plectropomus leopardus. The sequence goes on from NC_056484.1 coordinate 18,641,235, forward strand.
AAACTATGAATTTTGGTGTGAACTTTGACTTGTTTTAAAGTATGTCCTCACCATGTTTCTTTCCCTGACCCTAGCCACAATAACGACGTTACTTTACGTTAAAGACGTAACATCACTCGTGGGGCGCTAGTTTGTAGGTTGTCATGCTTGCTACTTTATGAGGATAAACTGATAAGGTGCATACATTTCACTGTTTGGTTATAGAAGAATCGCATTGAAGATGATGTCACAGCAGTTTCAGGCCGACTCCGAAGAGGTTAAATCCATGGTGGAAAACAGAGCAGAGAAAAGGAACTGGAACTAAAAGTGAGTTGAGTCGAGCTGAACCATGCAGTGGAAATAAGGCATTAAACCTTAAGCAATCTATTGCAGACAGTGTCATCCGACAACCAGACTGCTAATATTAAATACATTTATAGATATACAGTTATAGATTTACATGTTTCATACTAATGTGCACATTCAGGGACAGTAGGTGGGTTCTGTATTTCTGCGTGATGATGAAGCAAAAACTGATACTTCTGAGTGAAAGCATTACATATTGTCCTGTCTCATGTCAGCTATATACTTGTGAGTCATTTTGAAAGATTCATGTTTTCAGTAGCAGCCACTGGGCTTTTGAGAGCTACAAATGTGCATAACATTTTTCGGGCCTGGAAACATAAAGAGCAAAGAAACCAAACACACTGGAATTGTTCCTCCAGAGCTTACTGAAGGAAGAAGGCGCTGCGGCCAAAGAACAGAGAGCATAGTGAGGACGGAGACAGATTTAGACTGGACTGCACTCACAAATGTGTCTTCTTGGCTTGTTTTAGTCAAGTTCAGTGCCAATTAGGTGGAATTTAATACACAAAACGACTCAGTGAGCCAAGGGTGAATTCCAGTGAGCTTGGGTGAGTGTTGATTTACTGTCGTTTTTAATGTAACTTGACTTTCATCCAGCTGTGGTCTAACACCTTTCTGACATGCCATACAGATTAAAACAAGCACTACGAATATTTTACAGACATTTTTCAGCAGCACTCTGTGTAGATAATTAAAAAGAAAAAAAGTAAAATGGCAACAGATAAGGAAAGGATCAAAGTTCAATCAATTTCTCTCAGATTAAGTTCAGCCCTTAGTTTTAGTCCACTTGTGTCTCAAACATCTTCATATCTGACTAGTTCTAATTGATGGAGTAGAATGAACCAAATTGTATACGAACCTAGCACTAGTCTTTGGCTAATTCACAATAAAGGGATCAGTAGCATTGCATCTAACAAAGATGTGACAATCTGATATGTGTGAGTGAGCACCCAACGTCGTACATCTCTGCTGTCTAAAAGGACATTACAACCAGTGGCACAATCCAGGCTGCTGTAGTCAAGTCAGAGTCATGAAAAGGTTCAATCAGGAACACATTTAAGTCAGTCAGTCATATTAAACTTAGATACTCAAACAAGGACTCCACGCTGTGGACTTAAGTCATTACATCTGAAATAAAAACATTAAAAACGGTTGTGCAAATTGTCATCGATGTTATGTATCATCGGATACATTTTCTATGAGATGTTGTGTACTGTTCCACCCGGTGTCAAACTGGGTGGTGTGCATTGGGTTTTTAAAAACTTTGTTTAAAGACTAACCCTCAGTAAAAATGAAAGCAGGTTGTAGACAATGGAAGCCTTATTGAAACAAAATATTTTGGCTTTGAAAAATCCTTCTAGAATATTGTTAAGACCTTTCACCCATCGTGAGAACCAAGCTACGCAAACCATGCTTCTGATTTCAGATACAATAACTGACTGCTTTTGAGTCATAAAGGAAGGGATCATGGATACAGCAAGAATGAACCGATCCTCCATGGTTCTTTGGCAGTTCTGTCCAATTTATTCAAGCAAAAAGCTCTGCTATGCTGTTCAAAGGTTGGGAATTGCATAAACAAAACATAAAAGCCAAAGTAGTGGAACAAGTTTGGTATGCTGAGAAGATCGAGTCCAAAACACCTTGGAGTCCTTGGTTGAATAGTCTAAGCCCCAGTCTTCAATATTCAAGTCACGAGTCACCACAACACTGCAATAAGGACACAGCTAAAGTCTTAAGCACTGGATCATTAACTGTGATGCCACAACACCTGGACCAACAACACTGACTGAAAAACCTAAACTAGGAAGTCTGTACTCACCAGCTCACAGTGCAGCCGCAGTTTTCCCTGAGCACTTCTGAACTGGGTGCAGCTTGACGATGCGAAAATGTAGGATCATGGCTTCTTTATATGGGGGAAGGAACAGCAGCAGGCGACAGCGTCTCCATCTTTGATTTTGTCTTCACACAGGCCAAACACTCTGAGGGCCCATGTGGGAAGCAGCTAAATATCTCAGACACGGTTTGTAACACGTCTTGTGTTCTTTAGCCACATTTAAACTTCACTGTGCTGCTTGTGACTCCTTAGTTTAGAAAATGAAATGCCAAAACTATCATGTAGTTGCTAACATTCTCAACTGGAGGCAGTTTTCCGGTAAATTCCCCTTTCCTATCATATCCTAAACCTGCTGCATGTTTCATAGTAACCTGTGTGTGTGTCCCTTAAAGGGTGATTGTTATAAAAGTCTTATAAAGTAAGAAAATAATAAACAGATCAGAATCTTTCAGACAATAAACAAGTTGTACAATGCTCTGACATCCACTCTGGGTTTTTTTTTTTATCTATAAAGGTTTACAATCTCTACTCTCTGATAAACATAAGTGGATGGCGGCTAATCTGTGTCTGAGAACATATCTGACCTTCTGTGTGCAAAAATACATAAAGCGCTTACTCATGTTTCCACATCTCAACAGTCGTATGGTACTTTTAAAGCACTTCTTAAAGCACAAACAAACAAACAAGCCCATAAGGACATATCAAATGTGTCAAAGGTGCTATATGTAGCATTTAACATGAATCATTCATGCCACATTGGTAAAATTAGTGCAAACAAATAAGACCTGTCAGCCTCTCCTCTGCATTTTACGCTCACCAGGTCACACATGGAGGGAAAATTGCTGCAGGCGTCTTGGCCATGCTCTTGTTTATTTACAGTAATTATACCAAAGTAGCACGATCAATCTGACAATGACGTTAAAACTTACACATACCACCTTTAACATCCACAGTAATAATAACAAATAAAACAATCCAGTTGTCAACAGTCAAACCTAATTTGAAAAAAAAAGCTAAATAGAGTGTCGCAGGAAAGACCAGATTCAAGAGGGAAGTTGATGTTGACTTACATTGAATAATATGACACCACCAGCCCCACCGTGAACCACCAATCACTGCTCACGCAGTCGACTCCCATGTATCATTAAGCAGCAACCAATCACAGCCGGCTGTACAAACATCCTCAATGAGAGGCCGTGCTGTTGCTGTGGCAGAGAGAATCCTACGCGGCGTCCTGCTGGGTGGGTAGGTGGTGGGTGTACAGTGTGGCGCTGTGTGGCTTGAATCGGTGGGGTGGAGGTAAAGTCCTCTGCTCTCCCAGGAGCAGGGCGGGGAACTTGCTGAGGGGGCGCATTCAAGAAGAAATGCAGCGAGGAAAGGGAGGGATGAAGAAGAAGAAGGGGATCCTTTTCCTCTCCTGTCGCCCTCCGTCTCTTATCTCTCTGCCTCACAGCGCTGTGGCCTCCCAGCTGGTTCCCCGCGGGACCTGGCGTCACTTGGTCTCCGTGAGCACCGGGGCAGGAACTGCTGAGGGATGTGGCCGGTTCAGCTCTTGCCCTGCGGCGGGAGAAGACGCTGCAGACGCCAAACTGCAGGGTGTGACCGGTGCAGTTACACCTGAGAGGGAAGAGACAGCAGATGGATCAGCAGTATTTTTTTGAAAACGCTGTAATTTAAATATGTTTTTCATCACTGGAAAGAGGGTGTTTTCGTGAAACTGGAAAGTCAGTGTAGTCAAATACTTTTGAAATTGGCGCTACAAGACCAGAGAAAGAGAGAAGGGACTCTTTTCCTCAAGAGGTAGAAAAACTACAAATACCAGAATGCACTGCAATGCACCAGACCAATTAACACTCCTGCTGGTGGGTGACATTACGCAAACTGGTTCTTTCAACACAATACTGGCTGGCTGGTAAAAAACAATCGTGCATTACAGTTAAACGGTACCCTAAAAACATTTGAACATCTGAAAACATTTGACACAAGAAATATGCAACTCTGTAACTGAATCTTGGTTTATATTTGATTAACAGGAAACAGTATGGTGCCCACTTCCTGTTCACAAACTCAGAATATTAGCTTACACTCTGATATAGTAGTGTGAGTGTTTTGATTTTTTTTGTAGGATGTTTTTTCCTTTATTTTCTCTCAGTTCTTTTTTTTTCTTCAAACTGTTGAGCCTAGTTACAGTTGCTATACTAGGATTGGACAATCCCTGTTAAAGGGATAACCTTAGCCAATTATGAATTCTTTAACTTTTTGGTATTCACATATGTTCTCTTGACTTTCTGGTGCGACTGATACGCCTGACTCATACTCACATTCCTTGCGGGGAGCTGCTATGTTGTTGTCTGTGGAAGAGGTTTTGCTGGCGGCTGTGTTGGCGCTCTGGCTCTGCGCCGCCTGGCCAGTGTTTTGGCTCTGAGCTGGCTGGTTCTGGCCCGCCTGGCTTTGGCTTTGGCTCTGGGCCGGCCTCTGCGTCTGGTTCGGCCTGGTCGGCGGGTTGGAGGCGTCCATGCTGCTCCCCATGCTGCTGCCAAGCTGCAGCCGCCTCATGTGGCGAACAACAGCGGTGGCATTAAACGCTTGCTGGAGGGGAATGAGTATCAGTTGGTGAAACGGTTCTGTGATAGTTTGATTCATTAAGGTTTTTATTTCTATCTATTGGTTTGGCATGAGGTTGTTGCACTATTAATGTACTCTTTCATGAATAAGAGTGGAATTTTATGAAGGGTTTTTAATATTACGTCACTGAAAAGATCAAAAAAGTGATTTTTCATTTCATAGAAGCTTTGAAGTTGCAGACCAGAATCTGCTTTCGATGAACTGGCACTGGCGCAAAAATGCAATGATATGGTCTTCTGATGTAGTTTATCTTTATCAAAAGCATCTGAGCTTCACATATAACACAAGCTGGATGTTCTAACAACAGCCAGAGCTCAAACTGACATACTGTGTGCAGAGTGGTTCTTCAAGAAAGAGGAATTTGTTTCAAGTCTGCAGGTTACTTTCTCTTTTCTGAGAGCTGCAGGAGAAAAGTGGATGATGAAGGTTAACTGCTGACCATATGGCGAGCCAGGTTTTTTACTACAGTGATTCATCTCCTAAAAACACAGACAATCGTTTGAGGAGTTGTACCGCAGTAAAATGCTGCAACAGAGCCAAAACCACAAAGAATAAACTGCAGTAAACAACATTTACCCTCCATTTGCTCTTGGCAAAGTTCTTTCGGATCTGTCGGCTGACTGACTCGTGGATGTTCTTGCAGAGCGCTGTATCCCCAGCAATCCTGATTTATATAAACACACACACACACAAATTATCTCTTCCTTTTGTTAGAGTACATTAATTCTGATAGTATATATAAGTATATATATATATATATATATATATTAAACCTTTTTGTGAGCCTGTGTTTGATATTCTGTGTGTGTGTTTCTCACCAGGGGTGTCTGAGCGCTTGATCACAGGTGAAACGCTTGACTGGATCTTTTTCCATCAGACTGCCGATGAAATCTTTGGCTGGGGGGAAAAAAACATCAAAAAGGTCATAAAAGGTTAATAACTTTGGACACACAAACACCAACCCTAAACAGAATTTTCATACATTTTTTTGTGTAATCTGCCTTAAAAAGATATTGATAACACAAATAACAATGATAAACTTTGATATTCCAGACAGTTTGGATTGTTTGCGCAAATGTGTTTTTGCTGGCGTCTGCTGAAAACCTGGTATCTGTTGAACATAATCTCTCCAAAGCACAAGACTAATGCTGAGTTTACATGGAATCAGGCAGACAGTAGATGGCAAACCGGATAGAATTTTGGCAGACAAGAGCAGGATATTGGGTGAAGCAGCAGAACATTGGCCACAGTAGATGGCATCGCCATCCAAAGTTAAGATATTTTAACTTTTTGTCATCCTCTGTGACAGGATTAACAACTGGATGTTATATAGCTCCCTCGCACAGGGAGAAAACGGACAATTACTAAACATTACTTGAACAATTACACAAAACAATAAACACATAGTAATTTTATTTAATAAATTTAATTCCACTCTTTGGAAACAAAATGACATAACCATTGCAACATTTCGTCACACATGCTTTGCTTCGCTATTCTGCCGTTCTGTCGTGCTGTTCGTTTTCCCCATGCCATCCAGAATGTGTCGTCTGTCTGCCTGTTTTCATGTGAAAGCAGCATAAGAATCTGCAGCCCTAGTGTTACTATGAGCCTATAGGCACAGCAGTGCTTTGTGCCAAATGTGCACATCATCACACAAACACACTCACAAAGACAATGCTGATCTTTAGCAGGTGCATGGATTATCATGCTCATCGTATTAACATGTGCTAAGTAGCACTAAATACAGCTTAGGCTGATAGAAATGTCATTAATTAGGCAGTTTTGTTTTTTTTAAATAAACCAGTATTGGACAAGCAAAATTCAACATGATGATGATGCTAGATATAAAGTTATGATGTAAAATTATAACAAATTATTATAAGGGGACCATAAAAATTGTGAACAAACGTCCACAGCAATCATTTCAATAGCTGTGAGACATTTGGAGACATTTCACTAAAAAGCACAAATGTCAAACTCATGGTAGCACTCATGGAAAAGTCAGGGATCGTCAAAGTCATCATGATTTATCCTCTGAGAGCCAAGTGTCTGGAAAAAAATTCATGTCAGTCCATCAATACTTTTTAGATATTTTAGTCTGGGCCAGGGTGGTGGACCATTAGTCATCTACAGAGCCATGACCATAACATGGTTAACCCTTTAAAACCTGAGCACACTGGCTTGGTTTCTGTCAAAAACGTTGGGAGAAGGGAATAAGCAACTTAGGAAATGACCCCCAATTTTTTTTTTAAAAAAAGGAAAAAGTACACAAAAAATTACTTAAAAACTGGAAAAAAAGAAAAAGTGAAATAAAACAAAACAAACGATCAAATAAAGGAAATGACCTGAAAAATAGTTATAAAATAATAATAATAATAATAATAATTCTGTAGATTTCAAATGTTTAAATACTTGTGACAATGTAACAAAAGAACAGTGATGCAGTCCAGTTTTCAAAGATTTAAACACAGTCTTGATATGACTTTGACTAAGGGTTGAAAATTGTCACCACAGAGCTGCATCTTCACTTGATGTGAAAAACCTAAAAATAGCAGAAATCTGTCGTCAGGAAAAACCTACGTAACTCTGCTTTGAGAGATTTCCATTTGCTCACTGTCTGCAAGATTTGCTTCAAGAGGAAACCTGATACTTTTGGAAACAAGGCTTTACCTGACAGCACATAAATGCTATTTTATCCCCATCCACACTCACACTCACACACATACACACACACACACTGGACTGGAATCTTGAACGGGTTTCCAGCAAAAGCTGGTTTTCCTGCCAGGCTTTACACATAACTGTGGTGGTGACTGATGACCCCCCTCAAACACACACTCACATTCCCAAAGACATTCATTCCAGGCGGATGATGTCAGAGGCCATGATGGAGAGGTGTTGTGTGGTCCATATGTGCCATGTGTGGTGGACGGAGGAGGAGGGAAAGTGGTGAAGTAAACACAAAAGAAAGTGGACAACGACGATGGCTCACCTGAGTCTGATATGTCGTCCCAGTACGGTGCGTCAAACTCGTAGTCGGCTTTCAGGATCTGCTCAAACAGCTTGGAGTCGTTTTCATCGTAAAAGGGAGGGTAACCACACAGCCTGCAGGCAAGAAGTTTCCTAGATCAACCATTCATTCTGTCATTCGCTGACTCATTTAAATAGTGACTTTGAAGAACATTTTCAGTCAGTCAGTCATTTCCTGTAACCGCTTGTCCTCGTAAGGGTCGTGGGGGCTGGAGCCAATCCCAGCTGTCATCGGGTGGAGGGCGAGGTACACCCTGGACAGTTCGCCAGACCATCGCAGGGCCTGAAGAACATTTTACATGAAATATTCCTATTTCAAAGCAGTCATTAATGGCTATTTTAGAGACAGGCAACACAGTCATGTTGGTCACTACAGCGGTCAGTGTGACAGCCCCTTTACTCATAGTCCTGGCTTTAGTTTGGTGTATCAACTTAATCAATTTAACATGAGATTACTGGTTCGAAGTGCTGGTGAACACAAATGAACTGAAGCTCCAGTCTGATTCTCCATAATGAGCCAACTGAACCAACAGCAGAGCTGCTGCTGAACCACAAACATCATCTGCACCTCATTACTCAAGTTCTGGATGCACCAAGAGATTCTGATAAAAAGTCATTAAAATGCCGTTCTCCATCGATACACACACAGACACACGCACACACACACGCACACAGAAACAGACACAGACACAGACAGACACACACATACACACACACACAACAGGCATAAAAGAAAAACACCAGGAATAAAGAGTCTGCCTGCTGTTAGGAAAGTGAAACTTTCCGTTTGTTTTTCTGGTTTCTCATTTGGTTTAGGACTCACCTGTCACTCGGCTAACCCTCCACTCCAGCGAGCACCCTCACAACAAGCACACACACACACACACACACACACACACACACACACACACACAAATGTTCAAACACACACACACATCAGGAAGAAACTAAGTTTCTGCCTGGTGTGAAGAGAAGCTTCCCTTTTGTTTTTCTGCTTTCACGTTTGGTTGGAGACTCAGTTGTTGCTCACCATCCATCCCACTGAACACACACACACACACACACACACACACACACACACACACACACACACACACACACACACACACACACACACACACACACACACACACTCAAGATCCCAGGTGATTATCATGGCTGATTAGCTAATGTGATCTTTCCACCTGAGCAACAGCTAAAAGCTAACAAGGTCTGAATCCCAACGCTAATTGTGCTAATTGCCAGCAGGGAGCCGCTCTGTCTCTCTCTCACACACAGATACACAAACACACACACACACACACACACACACACACACACACACACACACACACACACACACACACACACACAGAGGAACACACAAACTTTCTCTACTGAGATGGCAGCTGCACCAAAACCTGTTTTTACTCACTTTTACAGAAAAAGATGTATTGAACATGTGGTTTACAGACATCCAAAGACAAAATATTGTAAGACACACAAACAAACACAACAATGTATATGATACAAAAGAAGGATAGACAGACAGGAAAAAGTGAGAGACCTTTACTTAACACATCAAGGTCACATCACGGACATTGGACACAAAATAGTTTGTGCGCGCCTTCCTCACTGCCACCTCGCACACTCTGCATTTTATTAACTGCTGTTGACCTTTGACCCCTGATCTGACCTCAGGCACAAGATAACATCTCTGTCAGGTGGAGCGCACATACACACACACACACACAGCGCACACACACACACACACACACACACACACACACACACACACAATCATCCGCACACTAATTGAGATACAGATGGAGAAACACGCACAAATCAAACTAATCAAAGTGGTGGCTTCAGGCATCAACAGCTTCATACGCACGTTAGTGGTCATCCTCAAATGACACACACGCGCACACACACACACACACACACAGTTGAAAGTGTGTGTGTGGTGGTAAGAGGTGGGGGTGACGCTTCAGAAGAAAAACAAAAAGCAGAGAAAAAGAAGTCTAGCCTGCAGCTCCATGTCCATACAAGGCCATTTAGCAGAGCTCCATCTGGCACTGATGACGGCACACAAGCAGCATCAACACACACACACACACGAACTGGCAGAGAAAAATAAACAAATACAAGTTCAGCTCCAGAGCAGAGTGGTGCTATTTGACCTTTGAGGACAAAAGGCTCCATGGACACATGAGTATGCAGCAGCATTGCTAACTGTTGCTGCAGCTGCAAGTCCATGACAACCAAAAGAATGTGAAGGTGGTTCAAAGTGTTTAAGTGTGCAATACATCACAACTCAGCCGGTGGTTTCGTGTTCATGTACGAACTTAGCTGGAAGTGAGTCATTTTGTGTCATACGAGACTGTGATTCTCGATGTTAGTGCTCTTACAGATTCCTAAATGAAGAGGAAAACGTGATGGCGAACAAGGATGTTTTCAATTGATCTGATGGAGACTCAACTAGTGTGGATTGATAATTTTATTTACAAGAGTAAATAAAGTTTTGTGAAATTCTTACTCAAAATAATACTTAGCACAAATATGGTTTCAGTGTGTAGAAATCTCTCTATCATTTGTGCATTTGTGGATATATGTGGTGTTGGAATAATGGTAAAAATGCCCCGTCAACACCCCGTCAAGCTGTAACCAAAACTACCACACATGGTGCATCCTGTGACTTAGTAACAATTCACACGCGCTCACACGCTGGGGCTTAATATCTTACCCGGGGAAACAGCCCTCCCCTTTTATTCTTTGAACCACATTCTTGGAAAGGTGGGCGTTATGATATTTGTGCATATCCAAAAACCTGTTGATATCCTAAGTTTTCATGTTTAAAAGTAGGTGTTCCCTTTGCACACTTTGTACTGTTCCTATTCTGGCTATAAAAGAAAGTGTGTTTCTCCTTTCGACTATAAATGTGGCCTCTTTTTTGGGCAAACAAGTTGATTTGTGTACGACTCATCCATGACAACGCACAGAGCTGACTGAACAGGTAAGAGGCTGTGTTGCAAACTGCGACATAAACTCCAGTTTAGGTACATATTCTAAGTGCGCTGTGTACATTTCCAAATAATGCTCCTAAAAACAGAATAATACAGGTATATCGCACTTCTTAATCAGAAAATGCTACATTCAGAATGAGGTGTAATTCAGAAAATAATGGATTATGTTATTCAGATCACCTGAATTAAATAGTGGAATATTATTGTGCGTGTAAACGATTGTAACAGTAAAACCGGTGAAGGCTCGAAGCAAAAGAAAGTCTGAGCAGAACTCTACAATGTGTTCAGCCAACTTGATTATCCGGCATAAGGTGCTAGTGTGATTAACGTGGTTCCTGGTGCGACACTCATGTAAACTGTGAATCTAACACTGATAGTGAAAGTGTGGTGATCAGTCAGACTGCTGAAACCCAGTGTGATGTAACACAATGAAGACCAGTCTGTACTCACAGGATGTAAGCGATCACTCCGATAGACCAGCAGTCCACGGCCTTACTGTACGGCTTCTGGGCAAGAACCTCTGGAGCTGAAAGTGACAGAAGAAAACTGGTGCTTACTTCTTTTTTGCTATTGTTGACTCCGTTTTACAGTAGCCTGGTTTTTAACAAAGCTTAAATCTGGATTGTGTTTTGTAAGCCTGAGGTCCAGTAAAAACTCCCTTTACATGAAAAAGTAGCTGTTTTATGAGCCTGAATAGAGAGAAAATGTGCAGACTCTCCAAGTCCGTCCAAATTAAAATCACATGTTGTTTAATGGTGGGAAATATTCTGCGGGAGGTGCAGGTTCTCACGGCTGCAAAAAGTTGTAACTGACACAAAACAACTTATAATAAAAACCCAAACACAGGAATGATGTCATGTTTTATCTGCTAATTTTCTTTTACTTTCCCTGTATTCCAGCATACAGCTAACTGCTGTTTACAAGGCAGACTGCCCCGGCCTGACCTTCCCCTGCAGCTCATTACCGACCTCGGACAGAGCAAATTACTTACGACGGTGAGCTCACCATAACATCACCTCACACATACACACACAAGGTTGGATTTAAATAGACTTGGCACGTGTACACACACATAGCATGATATGAAGAAATACCACGGCTATCTGGAGCAAAACATAAACTTTGCACACGTGTGCTGAATCAGAGCTTTGTTTATAGGTCTACCCTGACTCATTGTAAAAGTGTTTGTGTGTATGTGTACTTATGTGTGTGTGTGTGTGTGTGTGTGTGTGCGTGTGTTTGTGTTGTTTTGTTGGATTCAGAATTAGGACATTTTTACACACTGAGGTCATCGTGTCTGGTGCTCACCATTTCTAAAGTGAGTTTAGGGTCAAATGTGCAGATATAGAGCAAATGTATAAATTATGGTAGTAATATGATTTTTTGATTTTTTTAAACTTTATCTAATCATTTGAAACCAGGAGCAACATGATTTTTCTTGTGCTGCTTTCAGATGCCTTTTGCAAGTATTCAAACCTTTGAACACTGAGCAAATTGACGCAGTTTGGAAGAAAAAAAAGGCAATTGGCAACTTGGTAATAAATGTTCCACGAATTGCAAGAAATTAGTACAATTAGAACATTATTTTTAAAAAGCTAGGAAAAACTGATTGCAATTATATATTCGAAATTATATTACATACTTTTGTGCTTTTCCTGATCATTTATTTGTTTGACATTGTTTTGCTACGTTTTTGAAAAATTAATCTTCAGGTAATTTTCTTGTACTCTTTACTTGGGTCATTTTTTCCTTTGTTGGTGAGGTTTCAAGGGGTTAACTCCATTTCTGTTGCTAAATACTCATTACTTTGGTATTTCAACACTACATGTTCTACAAATTACTCATATTTGGAGTTTGAGTCTCTGTGTTGACTCTTTTAGTTCAGTTTCTAAACAAACTGCTGTTGCTGTGGATTGTGCTGTGCCAAAATGAGTCTTGTTAAAATAAGCTTTTAGATGGTTTGTCCCACTTTTTTGTGACAGACAACAACAAAATGCTTTGAGAATTTAGGAGTACTTTTGCTGTAATGTAGGAAACAGGTTTTGCGCTGACTGAGTCCTATAAACTGTGTGCCATAAAATACCATGGCATTGTGATACCGCCCAAGCCTATTCACTATGTAAGCAGTCCTTCATTGTGAATGACAAGACAGTTAATTCCAAAACCAACACCTTCCCAACATCAAAAGTTATAAATAAATCTCATCTATTTGCATTTAATACAACATAAATATCCAGCTACATGTAGATTTATGTAAGACTTTATGGTGTAATGAGTGAATGTTCTGTGTGTGTGTGAGTGTGCAAGTGAGAGGCACACTGTGTTTATGGTCGTTTGCATCCATAACAAATGCACATTTTACACTGTGAGCATCTATTTTAATACAATACAGCCATACTTTGGTTAGCATGTAAAACATTTCTGATGTTGCTTGCAGGGAAATGTGGGGAATCTTCTTTGATCCCCCTAAAAAGCAATTATTGATAGGTGGAACATTCCAACTTTTGGTTTAGACTCATGCATTACTGTGAACTTGCATCAGTAATGAACAGACCTGAAATTTGTGTAAATATACTGAAATTATCTTTCAGTGACACATTTAAAAGTAGTTTCACAGTGTTGATGAACATTCCAGCTTTTCAGTTGGAGAGCTCCATGGGCCCAGTGAGGCGACTCTGTCAACGGAAATTCTTCGTAAGTGTATGCACATGCATGTACTCATGCTCATCGTTCAGATCTGGTTTTAATTTGGTGCGTGCCAGGGTTATTTATTCCTGAGCTATATTTAGACACTCACTGTCTGAAGTGGAAATGCCCTGCGGCCAAGCGAGCCTCTGCAGGAGGGTGCGGAGGCATGGGGTCAGGGCTGAAGCCCAAAATGAGCTTGGATGGTTGGATGGATGAGAGAAAAAGGTAAGGAGAGAATTATAAAGGAGAGAGAAAGGGGAGAAAATGATGCTAAGATTTGACAATTTAAAGCCAAATCCTGGCTCCTGGGAATTTTTTTTTTTTTTATTTTGCGAGTAAGCATATGTCGCCACCTGTACATATCTAACCAATGGTCTGCAGTTGTATCAAATTTCATAGGTTTTAAAATAAAAAATAAAAAAACTACAAACAGCTATGTGCAGCTGATACAGCTAAAACTACAAAAAAAATATCAAACCGTGCCACAACATGAATTTCAGCTGGGTC